>NW_010243597.1:0-16655 GCF_000690775.1 Eurypyga helias | reverse complement strand
GGGAAAATCATCAGCGTATTGCAAGAGCAAAGTAATACAGTAGCACAACGTAAAGTTCAAAAGCAAAATATCATCTGTGTGACATCATACACAGACAACAAAATGTCCATTTTCCTCTGGAATAAAAGTACAATCCCATGCCTGTCCAACAATCCCACAGGGTGGCTATATGAGGTATTAACATTAAAAATACTGAGTTGTAAACTATAACCCAGTCCTAAACTTCTAGCAGCTTATATGGAAACCAAATTAAAGTCACTATTTCAAAACCAGTCTCTCAAATAATTTGTAAGAACATCTGTCTCCATTATCTTGTAAGGCTTTTATTAGTTTAAAGAACCCTCCACACCTGCTGTTGTTCTAGCTCCCAATTCAGTATCAAGTAAACTACTGTGGTTTCACAAAAAGAAGTGTTGCAATTTTTCAGTATGTGTGTGACCTGTAAGGTCATTGTTTAATCTCTGATGTTTTTGCTGTTGATTACAGTGTACAGCACTATCACCATACAAAGAAGTTCTGCAAGCATGTAAATGAAGCAATTTCTCACTTCAGTGCTCTTCTTTCCTTCCAAGTGAGTGGTTCAGAGGAAGAACTTCAAAAATGAAATAATCACCTAGAACTATGAAAAGCAGACATGTGCTTAATTCTGTTACTTATGACACATTATCAATCACTGTTTCCTCTCTAAAATTTAATTTTAAAGATGTCCATTATCTTTAAATATTACCCATCTATCTTAACTAATAAGTCATTATTTCATATGAATCGTCTTATACAGTCTATACATGAAAGTGTTTGAAGGGTTGTGCTTGATTATCTCAGAGCAGTGAAGATCTATTTTCAGTTCAGATCATTGAATGTTTTTGTTTTCTTGTCTCTTAGAGTCTCTCAATATTCCAGGGAGGTTACTGACAATTACCTGAGGGTTTAACTTTGTTATAGAAAAATCTCAATCAAATGGTTGGAAGTTGCATTTAAGACATCTTTGTGCAACAACATCGACAGGGGACCAGTAATAATAATTTGGTGACAGAAAAATCTATAAAACACATTAAGCCAGTTTCAGTTCCACTTTTTTTTTACGTCTTGTTACATTCACAATTGGAGTCACAGAGACAAGCCCAAAACTCTGGGAACAAATCTTACCTTAAAGACTTTACTGATAAGAACTTATAAACAAAAGGTTTAAGATTCAGCATCCAAACTAAGCTTTACCAGTTCTGTAAACACTATTGATTTCTCTCAGATTCCTGAGAAATATTTAGTGCAAACTCTATTTGTCCTATGAATATGAAATGTCGGAGTTGATCCATATTTTCACTTTACAATATTGAGGTCCATAGGTTAATACACTAAGCAAACTGCAAACTCTGGGGTTTTTATTCACTTTGTAGGCTACAGGAAAGACAAGTATTTAATTTTTTTCTATCATGTGGTCTTGCAGCAACAGTATTTTTCCTGCATAGAATCTAAATATGTGGTTCTGCATTGCAGCAATATTCCATATCCTGTTTAAGTTGCATTCTGTTTCTGAGGTAAAAGCTTAGGTTGTGATATGAGCATTTTCATCTCACTGCATAACTTAAGGGTTCTGCGGGGAGAAATCACCAGTTTCTTTAAGTTTTTTTTCAGGTGTCATCATAGTAGGGTATAAAGAAATTATATTTTCCTAGGAGAAAACCCAGAAAAAGATGAATATTTAAAGGTACATTTCCAATATAAATATATATTTGGAATTTTACCTCAATTAATTTTATGTAACACCTATTTAGCTTAAAGGAGAATGCACATTAGCTCACTTCTAGCTAAGCCTCATTTATAAACTATTAATGGTTTCATTTATGTTTTCATCAGGAAGAAAAGAGACTCATTGCATAGACCTTTTTCTATATACTGAGATATTATTTAATTAAATATTGTTTATTATTTTGTACAGGACATCTGCAGGTTTTTGATGGGAAAGGAGTATAATTGTACAGTTGGTTATATTTATCTGAATCACATGTTACTGGCTATTTAAGTTTGCTGTACTAGCAGATTAACCATGACACATGCATATACACACCCTTAATCTTCTTATGACCCACCAAGATATTGTCTAACAAGAAATATTGTTTTCTGAGATGATTTATGTAGCTGGTTTAATATATATTTTTTGAGTCATACTCCTGATTACAGGACCTGATTACAGTGTCTGTAAGGGTCATGGCCCAGTAAGCTAATTTGGTGCCTATATAACCTCTCACTCTTGAGTACTGGAGCCCATGACAGGAAGAGAGTAAACTGAATAAAAGTACCTTCTTCAAAACAGGGTTTTATTTATTCCTCCAAAAGTGAATAGTGTGCAAAGTAATGGATAAAAACGATGAAGGGCCATCTGTATCTTTCTCACTAGTAGCTCCATCATGTTTCCAGACTTGCCTTTTCAGAGGTGGCTGAGGGAAACTAACTGTTCGTGTCCAACCCAACAGGCAGCTATCATTGCCCCATGTCAGTATTTCCTGGTTTACTTTGTATATCACCACCACCCCCCCTTTCAAGCCAACATCCTTAAGGGACTGGCACTCTCAAAGTCTAAATGGGAGTTGGGAAATACAGAGTCTGTCATACTTTACATTTCCAGGCAGTCAGCAGTCAATAGCTTTGCTTTCCTCAAAAAAATCTGTCATTATCCTGTATGACAGCACTTTCACTTTGTTTTAGTTTCCTGCACATTTTTTTTTCTTCATCCTTGTCCTTTGATGTATCACCATGAATTTAGGCAGGGTAATACCTGAGAGGTAAACTGAGGTTCAGAATTCATTTTTAAATTAATACACATACAAGTCTATTTTCTCCAAATGAAGTTAACAGTTAAGTTCACATAATCATATAGGAAGCATGAAAGGATAGTGAAAAAGCTTATTCTACAAGTACAATGAGTCAGTATTTCCAATCATGGAAAATCTGTAGTAATCTGCGGTTCAACGAAAGTAGTTTATATTGTCTTGTAGATTTAAGAAGGACTTTTTCCAGGTCCCTCAAAATGCAACTGTTGATCTCCAGCCCAATGTAAACTACTATGGATGAAGGTTCCTCCCTTAGTCCTAAGAGGATGCAAATAGTCACAGTTGAAAACGGTGTGCTAGTAAAATACAAACATATAAATACGAAGGTAGGAAGTTATTCAGAAAGGAGCTTATGAATACAAAGGCTATCCACACTCATTATGAAAACTTTGGGGTTTGCAGGGGTTTATAGCTGGAAGGGGACTGTAAAATGCTTTTTAGAAGTGAGACAGGACAGAATGTAATGGATTTCATGATCCACCCCTGTAGGAGTTCAGTTATTTGAAACGAGACACAACCGTAGGATACAAAAAATGAATGTGGTGCGTGTCATTCAGCATCAGACTACAGGAGCAGACCTTAACGTAAGTGGGACCAATACTATTAAGTTAGGTGATCTGAAAAATTGGGAGAAAGAATTGAAAATCAATCTTTCCCTTCATAGCCAGGGAAGAGAATGTGAGGAATGCATAAGTGGTGCAATATGGGAAGTTGTTTACAGATTAAACTAGTGAGCAGTAGTGGCACTGCCTTTTGAGCAAGATGCAAATGAGAAAGCAGATCTACCAAGGGTCATGGGAGGAAAGAAATAAAATAAAATTATTTAGTTTTTTGGTCAAAAGGAACATATCATTGCTGGAGTTGCCTCGTGTAAAAGCAAAACCTTGAAAGTAATTTTTTTTACTGTCTGACATATGACTTCCCATGGAAAGGAGCTCTTGGAAATTAATGTTCTTGACTTGACCTCCTCCTCCAAAGCAGATATGTTGTTTAGCAAGTAGGGTTGCAAAAGAACAGGAGTCTTTCTAATGTAGATGTCATAAATGGATCAGGCATTTTTGAAAACAAAGTTGTCCTCAAGAAGCATAAATCCAGGAACTCTCTGAAAGTTTGTGGTAGTTTATCTCTCCCCATGACTACTGCCTAGTGTGGTCTTCCATATAGACACTAGCAATATAATTGTAAATGCAAAACCAGATATGCCTCTTGAGGTCTGTGAATGCAGGTAGAACAGGTAGGTTGTAAAGTAACTCTTAGTGGAGGTTAGAAAAAAAAATTTATTAGGAATGATATAGTTACAGCTCATCCTGCCTTCAGCCAAGGATGAACGAGATTAATTTTTCAAGTGCTTTGCAGACAGTGACTTTGTAAGGGGTTCTTCTGATGGATTGATACAGAAATTTTAACATAGGAATTGAGTCTTCTTATATCACACTATATTTTTTTTTTTTGCCTCTGAAATGCATTTTTAAACACAAGCATGACATTACACTTCAATACTTTTCTTAGAAAAAAATAAGTTGTTTATTTGAGCTTTGACATCTCCTATGATGGCTCACCTAATTTCATTTGTTTGATATGTGCAGAAGTGAGCCAATATGACCATAATTCAACATGAGATGAAAGCTTTTTTATGATCTTCTCTCAAGGTTAGTCAATAAGCTATTTGAAGCACTATATATGCAACCATAGAAAAAAAGAGGTAGGTTCCATAACTGGTAAAACATATTTTCTTTCTGCAAAAACCAAGCTTCATTCATTGTGTTTGTGTATACCATTTCAAACCCAGTGAAGCCATCAAGTCAGTGGAGTGCTTGTCACATAATAAAGACTTATTGCTAGTTACCCTAAGATACCTTGTCTTGTCAAAAATCTTGAAGGCTATATTAACAATATTAATTGAAATATTTTAGAATTATTCCATTTCTTCACCATTTGTAAAGTTGCTCACATTTCAGATGTTTCTTTACTGGATTCAAGCAAGACTGTTACGGCTCCAATCTCCAATCTCTTAAATTCTTACTTCTTTGTGCAGCAACCTTTATATTTATAAGGTACTGATACCAATACCTCTGTCATTTCCCAAACATTGAATGACTACCTGAAAGTTCAGTCTTCTAATCCATAAATTGTGAGTCAGGAAGCAAGTGCTACAGGTTTATATTCACAAATTGCATGTAACAACAAAGAGAAAGGAATCAAATCTAATTTTTCTCTTCAGCTTTTACTTAAATAGAGCAAGGCTATAAAATACATTTTTATAATATTAAAAAAAATTGGTCAAATGACTGGGACAGTTGCTAATATCAAAAAGATAGTATTTTGTTTTGTCTGTGAAGCTGAATAGCATGTAAATCTGTAATAATAGCCACCTTCCAAAGGCAGATCTTTATTTATGCGTCTGCAGTAACAATACAGTAAGTATGTTCTATAGTTATGTTAACAATAGCTTCATTCAGTGGTCTTTATGGGTTTTCTAATTAATTATTTAAATTTTCTGTCTGATGCTGCAGTTAAGTCTTAATCATTTTGTAGATGGATTAACAGAGAGTTTAAATGACAGGATCACATCAAAATGCACCAGTGGTAGGATCACAGAGAGCAAAGTCATGGGTGTACGTTGAGGCAGATTTTCTGACCTCCAGTGGCTGTAACACTGAACTCTGAAGAAACTTATTAAAGTAAGTATTTCATTCAAATACACTGGACTCATTCAACACTGTCTGAAGAAACATAATACAACCAACCTTAACTTCTAAAAAACACTAGCAGTTCTTTCGACATCAGTGAATTACGTATGTATTGACACTGACTTAAGCCTGCATTTTACTCTTGCCCCGAGACCAAGACCATTCCCCTTCTATTACAGAGTCTTCAAAGACATAACAAACTCTGTTTCACAGCAGAAGCCTATAACACTGAAGCCTACAATGTCAGTTCTCTTTCTGGTAGAACAAATGTCCCCTATCTACTATATCTGCTTTAAAGAAATTTAAAACCAGCACAATTCACTTGAAGAGGAGAAGCACATCTATTACAAATATTACACAACATATGGTAGACAGAAGCACCCATGGTTCAGATTCTGTACCTTATTGTTACAGAGTTGATATTTTAGCTTTAAACCTCAGCTTTCTGAAGTGCCTTATTTAAAGCCAAAGTACTTTCATGAATTATTATAAACTTTCCCAATTCAGAATAATTTGTATTGGTAAATGTATTGGCAGAATTATCTCTTAGTTTTATTCATACTGATGTGTCACTTAAGAGTCTCCAACCACTATGGTACCAGATAACTCTCAGAGAAAGAGGGACATACTGTCCATCCCAGAAGTCTGCAGCATAACTAGATAGAGCAAATGAAGGAGTACAGAGAAAACAGGGCTGAAGTGACTTCCTCAGTGTCATGAAATAAGGTAGTGGCAGTGAGGAAGAGTGCTTTCTGTTCCCAGTCTTCTGAGCATCTTATCTATTTTCTAAATACTACCTCCATATGTTTTCAAATTTAAGCAGGACGTTATAATTTATATTTAGATCTGGTATATATAAGTAAAATATTACTGTTTGTAAGTAAGCTGAGATGTTAATTTGTCTAGTGTGTTTATCTGCAATACAAAGAGAGGTATAAAAAAAATACATATACTTCACAAAACTTGATCTAAACAATCTTCTCACAAGTTTTTTTTTTCTTCTTCTGAGATGTTCATACAGCTGTCAGAACCTGTAATGTTACTGAGAAATGCAAACAAAAGAGAGCTATAATTATGTTTGCCCTAAATAACAGTAAAAGATCAATATCACATCCTGCTTGAATGTTATAATAACTAACACCACAACTATTGCTGAAAGAGAAAGAAAAGTGTTATCTTCATCCTTACCTTTGTCCTCCTTCCCACAAAGTAGGAGGTAAAAAACAACTCCATAAGAATAGAAATGTTTAATTAAGTGAAAGAAAAGTCTTGTGAACAGTAAAATGTTCAGCTCACCAAAGAAGAAAAATATATCCAGCAATTTGCTTCATCAGACTTAGGAAAGCCACTATCAGGGGATAGGTCAATACTAAAACAGATTCACCTTTTAAATTAGAAACCACTTACACCAACAATACTAATTGTAATGAAGGAGAATTTGTCTAAATGTCATCTCTGTGACTGTGCTCAGCTTTTGCAGTGGTGTTTTACTTACTTCCATACTGTACTCATAATTATTTAGAAACTACCTCTACATTTTCTGCATTATTTTTGTGAATGTGTTACAAAGTTTCTTTGTTGTGAGTTAGGACATTTGACTCTCTTACAGTCTGTGGACTGTAAAAAAAATCACAGTGGAAGCAAAGACACTTGTCTGCTGTGTTTAGGCCTTCATGAGCAGGCTTGATTTTCTGCAATCTCTTGCAAATCTCCCAATCTTCCAGACAACATGTTGAAATTACCATATAACTGAATAGATGCAACTGAATTCCTTCAGAAGCTGCAAGATGAACCCTTTATATTCTTTGTTTATTTCTGCCAATATTGTCCTTTTCTGTCACATATTAGTAGGACTGAGTAAAATTATCTCTGTAGCAGACCTATAGCTCCCTTTCTGCCAGGAATGCTGAGAAGAAACTGGCTATCTTCCCATTGACAGGGATTGTATTTGTGTCAGGGAATTTCTGAGCAGGAGATTAAGTCCTTTTGGACTACATAAGTGGCACAAAGGAGCGATGAGCAACATATGATGTTGTGGTGGGCTGACCCTGGCTGAAGGCCAGGTGCCCACCAAAGCAGTACTGTCACTGCCCGCCTAAGCTGGGCAGGGGAGAGAAAATATAACAGAAGGCTTGTGAGTTGTGATAAGGACAAGAAGAGATCACTCACCAATTACTACCATGGGCAAAACAGACTCAACTTGAGGAAAATTTAATTTATTACCAATCAAATCAGAGTAGAAAAGAACTAAAACCAAATCTTAAAACACCTTGCCCTCACCCCTCCCTTCTTCCCAGGATCAGATTTGCTCCTGATTTCCCCAATTCCTTCCCACCAGCAGCGCTAGGGGACAGGGAATGGGCGTTGTGGTCAGTCCATCACGCGTTATCTCTGCCTCTCCATACTCCTCAGGGGCAGGACTCCTCACACTCTGCCCCTGCTCCAGTGTGGGGTCCCTCCCCCGGGACACAGTCTTCCATGAATTTGTCCAACGTGAGTCCTTCCCACAGGGTGCAGTCCTTCAGGACCAGCCTGCTCCAGTGTGTTGCTGCCTTCTGTGTGTCTGGGTAAGAGAGGAATGGGCTTCCTGAGACCCAAAGCTGACTCAGACTACATCCTCCAAAACAAGAAGGATTCCGCTCCAATTACTGTTGTCTTAGGACTTTTATTAAAGTTTGCAGTATTGTTTTAATGTGTACACCTAAAGTTGACCAAGTTGAGAACGTTCTGTACCAGAACAGGTGTCAAGACTCTCTTACACTCCTTGCAGTCAGAAAAGAAGAAAAAAAACCCACTCCCACCTGTGGTTCTTCCCAAACTGCTAGTGGCTACTTGTCCAGCTCTTCAAAGAATGGGAAACCTTTGTTATTGTGACACTTCAACCTATTTTTTAACAGAAAAAGTCATATTTGTCACCCATCAGAAAAACAAGTTCAGAAAAACATAGGTGTTCTCTTGAAATATTGAGCATGCTTCCCTGATGTTGCAGCAGCATGCTGAGCCCTCAAAAGAAGACTGAGGATATAAGCATGTGGGATGAACATGTTTATCAAGCAGTGACAATTAATTTAAGCACTGTGTGAAGGAAGTTATGTTCTGAGTGACTGTAAAAGCTTTCCCTGAGCTTCTGCCTTCCGATACTTTCTGCAGTCAGTGATCAGGTTGCTTTCTAATAGCAATCTAAAATTATATAATTTTTGTTTATTAAATGTTTTATAATAAGCTTACTTATATTCTCAGTTTTGCAATGTTATATGGTATTTGATTGTTTCTCTTTCTCAAACAAACACAAGAAAAGAAAAAATATTTCTTATATGTACAATTCCCATGAATCCATAATTTCTCCTTTTTAAAGCCTTAACCTCCTTTTATCATAGAATCATAGAATGACTTAGGGACCTTAAAGATCAGCTAGTTCCAACCCCCTGCTGTGGGCAGGGACACCTTCCCTAGACCAGGTTGCAATGCTTTTATTCTGTTTACTTCTTGCTTGTTCCCTTTTGTATTCCTAAATCTTTCTCTTGTATGTCAGTCCCTTGACTCTTCTACTCTTCCTAATTTGAAGTTAAAACCAGCAGGATTTCTCTGCCTCATCCTACTTATTTCTGGGTTTGACCAATGTAAAATTCAAAATATACTGAGTCTTTCATGCACAGATATGAGATCCAGCTAGTCAATACATAGCTAGATCCCAGATGCTGCCAGCTTCCATACAAACAAGATCCCAGGTCATGCATTTTCAAGTGTGCTACTGAATCAAGGCTCTGTGAGGCTGATAGGAGATCAGTTAACAGTGTGAATAAACATTTTTTTCTCATTGTGCTGAAATACATGAACTATTGTATAATCTTGGTCCCTCACCACACACAGATACACACACACACACAAAAGAAATTCAGACATTGGGACATGCTGGTCTTATGCCAACTTAATGAATAGCACAAGAGTAGCATGGATGTAAAAATTCAGAAAGTGAAGGAAGGGCACCAGAAACTGAGTCCTGGGGATTGCTATCACTGCATAAAGAAATTTAAAGGGTTAATCAGGTGGTCCCAGATGTGTCTCCAGGACTGCCTTGTTTTGGAGCTGAGGCTTTTTTATTCAGGGCACAGGACGCCTCTCCTGAGCTGGAGCCCACAGGGAGGTCAATCTTTTAAAGCACACCAAGCAGGAACAGCATTCCCCAACTTTTATGTGATCAGATCATCCAAGAGAGGCTGGTGTTAACACTCACATCGGTGATCAGAGGCAGTGCCCTTACCTGAGACTATTGTATGGGGTGGACAAGCTAATACTTCCTATCCCAACCGCTGAAGCTGGAGTGCTCAAGAGAGGTAAAATATTTCAGGGAAAAAAGATAAATATGAATATATATGCCCAGTGGTGAGGGTACTTATCTGAAAATAGGCAGGCGGGAGTTCCAGCCCCTATTCTTAACACATTCTTCATTTTTATGCAGAGACCCCTTATGATAACATACAGAAACAGCCCTGAAGTAAGAATCAGAGTGCCAGCCTCACAGCAGAGGTGAAGGCTGTAATCATGCCCCCTCTCCCTATCTGGAATAATTTGTGCCATAGTGCCATCACCTCTAGGCAAGCAGTTTTCCATTATCTACTTCCTTCAAACATTGTCTTTAGGATGTCCTTCCAGGAAAGTAGATACGAGTTTTAAATCCTTCAGGCAGAAGGAGGACACAGGTCTGTCTTGCTCTTAGGAAACGGAATAACCTTTTTTCTAAGCAGCAACTACAAGTGGTATTTCAGCATCAGTGTGTCATCCATCTACCTGTGTTCCAGGAACACGTACATATACTCCAGGAACGCACACCGGATGATAAAGTTTAATCGGAAACTGAGGCAGAAAAATGCGTAATTCTTTGATTCCATGTGGCAGAATGTAGCAAGCTGCTGAATGTAACATACTTCTGCAAATAAATGAAACACCTTGAAAATATAAATTTGAATAGTGAGCTAAATGCAACAAAGCAGCAGATAGATTATATTTCATAATTTTAATCCTAAATTGTGCTTGAGTCCTTCTGTAGAAAAACAAGTCTTTCATTGTTGCTGTCTGTAACTCAATACATTAAATATACGTATTTCTTGTTAGTAGAGCTGGTTGAATGTGTTCTCCTGGAATAGTTAGATGTCAGGAGATTAGAATTGGCACTTTCCACAAGAATACATGCATTCCTTCAGAGCCATTGACAGAAAGCAGCAGGCAGCAGGGCTATCCTGCTTGTTGCCCTGGCAGGCAGGTGGCTTGCTTGGCTGACCAGCTCCCAGCCTGTCCCACTGGGCAGCTGGGGAGACAACCAGCATGTTTCCTTGCCAGTTTTTTGGCTGCCTGACTGGCAGATGGACTTGCAAGCTGCCTAGCTGGCTGCCTGCCTAGCCCTCCTTTTGCCTGCTGCCCAATTTACCTGCTGCCCAGCTCCCCAGCTGCCTGGCAGGCCGCCCAGTTTGCCTCATCATGGGTGAGGTTATGGGCCCAAAATAGTTTGTTCTGCAAAGCAGGAGACTGGAGTGTTGGTGTTTTGTTCTCATCCAATCTAGAGTGTCCCATGAAGCAGAAATTCCCATCCCAGCAAGCTTTAGTAATCAGTTTACAACACTTATCCATGTATCTGTACTGGCAATTATGAGTTCTTAAGACTGAAGAACTATCTCTCTAGAGTTATTTGCATAACACTTCCTTGACTCTTTTTTTAATTCCTCAGAATGTTTTTTACAGATTTCCGTTAGCAGAGTCAGAAAAGATATTTAGACAGGCTTGTAATGTCATATTAATCACTGGCTCTGTTTCCACTGAATTAAGCTACAACCCAAGCCATAAAGTACTAATAAACCCTAATATGGACTCATGAAAAATCATAATGATGACAGTCTTGGATATGTGGCTAAAATCTGTGCCAAGTGGATTGAAAATTTTCTTACTTACAAAACATAAAGAAAAAAATCTACTTGTTTTAAAGATGGCAGGAGTCTGCCTTTCCTCAGAATACCATACCTTTAATCGTTCCAATTTCAGTTTAATCACACTGTCCTAAAGATTTCATTCTACTTTAATAATAAAAAAGGTGTTATAAAAATTGCATGAAATCAGCTTGCCCCAGGACAGGTTCTGTTGGATGTAATTACATATGCTTCAACAACTGGAGCAATGTGTTGTGTGAAAAGCTTTTAAGGTGACAGAAGTTAATTGTGCAGGTTTTAGGTAAAAAGAAAACGGAGGGCAATGCCTAACACCCTGAGAATAAATTGTTCATTTTTTTAAAAAACTTAAGGGAATAAAGATCTTATTAAATTATAAATGGACAAAAACCAGTGGTAAATAGGGGATACACTTTATTTTACAGGGGAAATAAAATGAGACTCTCACCTGGTTGGAGAGTATTGCACTCCAAGCAAGCGCATCAGATATAAAGTCTTTTATGATATACCTACATCTAAAATAGGACATTTGCCTATAAAGCAGGCTGTGATATTTCCCTAGTGACACTGGTCTACAAGACAGTACAATAAGAAGTATTTCTGGTTTTTTTTTTCCCTGCAATACTTATAACGACACTACATCAGAATTGAAGTGTAAGGCTATGGAAAACATTCAGACTTCTTTTTTCCAGATGGAATACACAAAGCTTTTTGAAAGGACCCTCTGGGTGGCATTTTTGTAATGAACAGTGAACTTGCTTTCCCAAGCTATATCAGAATGTCACAAAGAAGACAAAGGGACTGTGCATGCCTCTAAGTGGTTTATTAAAATTAAAAAATAAATCAATCAAAGACCAAATAAATGCTCTCATCAGCTTATACTGTGCATATGCTATAGCAGCTCTTTATAATATAGAATACTTGGTGCATAATAGATCCTTTTGTAGTTTCTGATTAATATATTTTCATTTTGCATTGACTTTCAGATATTTGCGTATCAGATCCCCCTCCCATTTTGCCAGAGTCACTAGAAGCACAGTAGGTTTTTTTATTAGGCGTGATTTCTTGAGTTACAGCCCTTGTTCAAGGATATTGCTACAGTACGTTAATTGCTACTAATAAATTAATAATATTGCATTGAAATACTTAATAAAATAGAGGCACACTCAAGGAGTGCAGGAGTATTGTTGAATTTTAATGTTAGATTCAAATATATCAACTTTACTGCTTATTCTTTCCTGTTCTATGGGCACTTGATTTTGATTAGCTGGAAGCATGCTTAAGAAACTCCTACAGTTTGCTTAAAAAGACAGCAACATTTCACAAGAGAGAATGCAAAGAACAATATACCACTCACCCACAAATCTACCTGACAGTCGTTAGCAAACTTTTAATGTTATTTCTTATGAAAGGTTTTGAATTTTTAGCAGTTCTCCCCAAGGAGCTCTGAATTCTCCACGACTTCTTTTTTTTTCAAGTTTAGTCTATTTTTTTTCTAGTTTTAATTTTATCCTGTTTTCTCATTACTGGTGTTACTGTAAATAAATCTCATAATCTGGTTTCTTCATTAGTGTACACAATGTGTCAGTCTAGTCCCTAAAGACAAAGAAAAGAGCTTCTGGAGCAGAGGTAAGGTGTTAATGCCCAGCTTCTGAGACAAAGCCCTGCTACACAGGGACAACAGCCAGCCTTTAGTCATGGCCAGAACTGCCTAACTCAGGTAAGGCAACACCCATGGAGCACAGAGACCATCAGGTATTGGGAAGGAAATCTCTGCTACTGTATTCAATTTTGGTCATTAAATTCTTCCAGTGTTCTCTTTTAGGAATATAAAATAACTTGAAGATGCTCTTCCAAGTAACTGACTAACTGAATTAATAGTTCCAAGATGGGGTCCTTCCACTGTTAACATAACTGGACTCTGAAATTCTCCCATATGGCTCAATGTTCAATGATTTTTTTGTTTACATTTCAGTTCCCCTCCCATCCTTGTCTCAGCAAGATGAAGGATTTATGCTCAAACCATTTAGTTTTTATGCACAACTGTATACTGTCAAAGTCAATAAAATACCAAAAAGTTGAAAAAGTTACTATATCCACTATCTGAGGTTGAAGGGATAAGAAAAGGTGGTTTATATTTTTGATAGAGCTTGCAGTCAAACAGATAAAACAAATTTTAAAGAATAAAAGACCCAATCTTATGGATGCTAGTTTCTTTTTATTAAGATGAACAGCTCTGTAGAGTTCTGCTGCCCACAGATTCATTTTCGTAAAACTGTTTTGCAAATGTTTTATCCCCAGACTTAACTTAGACGTAAATAGCATCCTGGAAAGCATTGTCTCCAAGGTATATGAAAGATACAAGCATATATCTGTTCTGTACCTCTAAAAACAACCTTAAAGCTTCACAGGATACACGCGTTTTGCATTTTTCATGTTTTGCCCTTATCTTTGGGAATGTTCACACTTAAAATGGAGACCACTTTGATAAAAAGCTAAGCTAAAATTCCAGCTGTGACAAAGTGCTAGGGGAGAAAAGTTGATTATACCAATAATATAATGTTCATAGCTAGAGATCCTTCTAAAAACTTATGGCTCAGTGAATGGATTCATAGACACAATTTCTGACTCAGTGTTTCTGTAATTATGAGTGTGTTTTACATAGCATGTAGAGTTGACCTGTAGCTTCTAAATGGAGGTGTTATGACTGTCTAGTCAGTTCCCTGGCTTTCTTCTCTGATACATTGTTTATTTTTCCCTATTTGTTTATTTCCTTCCCTGATGGAATACAATTTTTCATGAACTTTTGTTTACCATAATCAATGAGTGGTTTATTCAGCCCACTCTTTGCTTGCAGACTTTCTGTTGCACCATATGAGGTAGTGTGAGAATAGAAAAGGAAAGTCATTAAATAATAAAAAACCAGAGTTAGAAGTTCCAACAAAATATATTTTAAAAATCCTTGAGGCTTATTATGACAGCACAGTTTGTCACTGACTTGCTAGGTTGGTGTGATGCTATGCAAAAATGCAGGGACACAGTGATATTTTCTCTCTTCCCTGACTGAAAGGCAAAAATGAAACCCCCCTGGGCAAAATGTCCCTAATAAACACAGTGTTGACATTAAAATATGACAGGATGACAGGCACAATGGTAAAGAAAACTTGAATCACTCTTACTGCATGAGACATGATGAAGGTAATGTATGAATAATCCAGAGAAGGTTATGCTAGATAAAACAGCTTAATTCATCTTTGTCAGTTTGCGTGTAACATGCATATTGATTCAGTTCTAGCTTCTTAAAGGTTGGTATTTGAATCTATTGAAAAGCTGCTAGATCAATTGGATCTATTACAGGGATGGGGATTATCAGGAGTTTATCTAATATGCAAACAGTTTCCACACATGTGAAGCCTATTCAGTACATGACTTACCCTTCTTAACAAAAATTGTTTATAAATATTTAACTGAAAGTTTTCCATATTTTAATCTGAAAAATTGAGAAATAATTACCTATCAGTTTTGCAATATTCTAACCTCTTTTTGGTTTTCTGATTGTTGTGAAATGTATCTGTCATAAGTGGAAACTTTTGGCAGACTTTTACTTCAAAATAGGGAAAACAATGCAAATAGAAAGGTCATGAGCAAGCTATCTCCAAAAGACCCCTTTATTTACCTCCTTTGTAACATGCTCTACCAATTTTACTTTAATGTAGTCACACTGAAATTAAACTGAAATATGCAGCAGAGAGAAAATAAAGATGCAGATAGCGTGCCTATCCTGTAGTCAGTTGGAGTATCACAGAACCATAGAATGGTTTGGGTTAGAAGGGACTTTAAAGACCATCTAGTTCCAACCCCCCTGCCATGGGCAGGGACACCTTCCACTAGACCCGGTTGCATCCCCAGCCTGGCCTTTAACACTTTCAGGGATGGGGCATCCACAGCTTCTCTGGGCAACCTGTTCCTTTGCTTCACCACCCTCTCTGTGAAGAACTTCTTCCTGATATCTAATCTAAACCTCCCCACTTTCAATTTAAACCCGTTACCCCTTGTCCTGTCACTACAGGCCCTTGTAAAAAGTCCCCCCCAGCTTCCTTGTAGCCCCTTCAGGTACTGGAAGGCTGTAATAATGTCTCCCCAAAGCCTTCTCTTCTCCAGGCTGAACAAGCCCAACTCTCCCAGCCTGTCCCCATAGCAGAGGTGCTCCAGCCTTCTGAACATCTTCATGGCCTCCTCTGGACTCACTCCAACCAGTCTATATCCTTTTTACATTGGGGGCCCCAGAGCTGGACACAGTACTCTAGGTATGGTCTCACAAGAGCAGAGTGGGAGAATCATCTCCCTCGACCTGCTGGCCACGCTACTAGAACCTACTTCTGAAAGCCCATATAGTTTAATCTTTACTGCAAGCAAAATATCGTGTGCAATCATACCATCATGGTGGTTGTTTCTCGACAAACCTATGTGGAAATACTATCTAGTTAGCTGTCAAAGAATTATCACAGTACATCTTCAGTTACATGTGTAGTTGAGAAATCCAGCCATAAATAAATAATCCATAAATAAAGAAATCCAGCCATAAATCCTAATTCCGACAAAAAGAGTTTATTTGCAGTTAGTGCAAAGTAGCATTAAAAAAAAGTAGCATAAGGAAAGCAAGGAAACCGAAACAAGGGTAGATGTGCAGAGAAGTCATATATGTGCTCTTCTTAGTGATAACCTTTGTACTTCTGGTGGACAATGAAATCTTACATGGGCATGATCTCTCTTCTTTGAAAAAAAAAAAAGAAAAACATAATAAAGTGGTTGTATTTTCACTGAGCATGGGGAAATTTCTTCAGACAATAATATAGTTACTTCATTTCAGCATCTACAAAACACAAGGCATTCCAAATCCATTAAGCTGGTCTTGTTCTCTCGCTCTATCTCAATTAGTACTGAAGTAATTTATGCCAACTGGAACAGCTTTGGCTAGGAAGAGTGATCAAGTATCACCTGATGGTTTGCTGTCCTGAACTGTGATAATATTTTTGCATATTCCATCTGACATTCAGCAATAAAGAGAGGATTTGCATAGTATTCCAGTGTTAAAGAAACAAAAATCAAGTTTCATTTTTGCTAGACAAGTAAACCCTGATCTAAAATAATAATATTAAAAAATAAATTCTTTTACCCCAATGTGCTGGGTTCAGCCAGGA
>NW_010243596.1:22158-28306 GCF_000690775.1 Eurypyga helias | reverse complement strand
GGCTGGCACCGCGCCTCCGCGCGCCGTGGGGAGGACAAGCTGGCTTCCCGAGAAACAGCAGCTGGGCTGCGAGGCTTCAGCCAGGCTCTGCAGGCCTGGAGGGCCATGCAACAGCTTTGGCAGGACACGCGGGAGGGTGGTGACCGGGCACTGCCTGAGGACACCGCAAGGCGGGTGCTGAGCCCCTCCATCACGGGTGGTCGAGTCAGAGCTCCGACTCATCGCTCGCCCACAGGTGCATGGGGTAACCAAGCGCCATGGAAATCCCCCTCGCCCCCAGGCTGCGAGGCCGTGCTGTGCTGCCCTGTGTCCACTGGTGCTCCAAGTCCAGCAGGAAGGGCAGAGGTGGAGGGCGGCTTGGGTCAGCCATGACTATGGGCCAGGTGGTGGGGACGGTGAGACCCCAGCACTGTGCTCCCACCCCCACAGGCCTGAAGGGTGCCCTGGGTGCCCTTGCTGGCTCGCTGCCCTTGCTCTCTGCATCCGGATTTCAAGCCAACAGCAAGCACAACGCCCAGGTGCCCTCTGTGCTCTGCCTGGCGCGCTGTGGCACAGCTGGGGCTCATCCCTGTTGTGATCCTAAGTCCAGCCGGTGGTGCGTGCCTGCTGCACCGTCTGGGACCAGGCCCTGGCCGGGCCTGCCCCATCCGCAGTCTCCTCAATGTCATGGCAGCAGCGACACGGTCCCGTGCAGTCAATGCTGCCTCTATTCACGTGAGCGGAACAGGGCAAATACTGTTACTGTGGTGGTCTCGGCACGGGGAAAACTGAAATGAACTTGCATTCAAATCACCGTTCCACTCCTGCACCATGACAGGGAGAGGGAAGGAGGAGTTTGGCCTGCCTTGGGCAGTTTTGTGACCTCCCAGGACCAGCTCTCCAAAGTGGCATGAGGAGTATGCTCAGGCCAGTTGTAACAGAAACCTGTAACTTGGGTAGCCCAAACCTTACACTCCACCTTTGGTGATATTTAATCATAGAATCACAGAATGGTTTGGGTTGGAAGGGACCTTAAAGATCATCTAGTTCCAACCCCCCTGCCATGGGCAGGGACACCTTCCACTAGACCAGGTTGCTCCAAGCCTCATCCAGCCTGGCCTTGGACACTTCCAGGGATGGGGTATCCACAGCTTCTCTGGGCAACCTGTCCCAGTGCCTCCCCACCCTCTCCAGGAAGAATTTCTTCCTGATATCTAATCTAAACCTCCCTGATTTCAATTTGTACCCGTTACCCCTTGTCCTATCACTACAGGCTCTTGTAAAAAGTCCTCTCCCAGCACCCTTGTAGCCCCCTTCAGATACTGGAAAGCTGCAATGAGGTCTCCTCGGAGCCTCCTCTTCTCCAGGCTGAACAAGCCCAATTCTCGCAGCCTTTCGTCATAGCAGAGGTGCTCCAGCCCTCTGAGCATCTTCGTGGCCTCCTCTGGACTCGCTCCAAGTGGTCAATATCCTTCTGATATTGAGGGCTCCACAGTTGGATGCAGCACTCCAGGTGGGGTCTCACCAGAGCAGAGAGACTAATTTTAGTCTCTAATTACTGTGCATCCCTCAGCTTGTAAATACTGATCAACATCTAGGGCTGATATAAAGCCCCTTGTGTTGCCTTCAGCAGACCCCAGCCCTGGTTACCTGCTCCCTTCCCCAAGCATCGGACCCCCATTTGCCCCAGTCCCTTAACCAGGCCAGGGTGTTAAAGCAGTCACGGCAGGGTGAAGCTTTCCTTTAGCATCAGCCAGTGCTTGCTCCAGGCTTGGCCTTAGTTTTCCTTTGGGAGATCCCAACTAGACTGGCACGTGACAGCATGAAACGCGAGAGGTGCTGCTGGACGGCGGGAGACATCCCGGTGAGGTGTTACTCCCTGCAAGAGGCGGAGCTGGCTGCAAAGGGGCATCGGCTGCACCACGGCACGAGGACAGCCTGGCGAGGGACTGTGGGAGCTCGCAGAGCGCGGGCTCGGCTCTGGCACAGGCGCTCAGAGGTACGGGATGCCCGGTCCTCCCTCCTCTCAGCTCCACAAGGCCATCAGCAACCTGCCCACGCTTTGGAAGGGGCTGCGCTTCGAGGGGGCAGCTGGGCCTTCAGGGCTCCCCCCTCACCTAAACCTCTTCTTCTAACGAGAGGCCTGTGCTAAGGCTGCTTAAAGCTGAAACGCCGGGAGGGAAGAACAGGTCCCTTTTTGTTTTCACCTACATGAGACAAGCAATGCTGATTTTGCCACTTCATTGCCGCGGGGTTCTGAAGTCTCAGGCCCTCAGCAGAAAGTTCAAGCACGCGTCACGCTTGGATGGAACAAGTGGCACTTCTGCATCACTGCTCGGCCACCAGGAAAACTCATGCCACCTTCTTCCCTTAGCACGACTCCTCGTCTCCCCTTCCCAGCTAGGATCAGCCCAAGCCCCGCTGCATCCATCGGCTGTCCGCAGGGGCCGCAACAAGCGGGAGACTGCTTGTTTTAGAAATGGTTGTCAACTGGGGGTCTCGCTTTTTGAGACAAGTCAAAACTGCTGCCACCCTCAGGCTCTCGTTTCTTCCCTCCCTAGCGCTCTCTTCACACGTAGGCCATTCAGTACGTGAGAAGTGGCCTGGCTTTAAAATACAAACCACAACCCACGAGGAAGGAGGGATGACCCGATGAGCTTTAACTGCAGATCCTTTCAGGGCTGCGGTTTGCAGCGGGCCTTTACAGAGGCAGATGCATAGCTAAGGGGAGCGCAGACCAGCAGTTCAGGAATGCGCAGGGGGAAGCAGCATGACCCCACCTCAGCCCACGGAGCCAACTTGGAGCCCAAACAGCCATGCCTTCCTCAGAATGGAAGGTGGAGGATCCCATAGCCACGATCAGCCTCTGCCCTCACTCTGCTGCAGGCACCAGCCCGTTCAAGGACGGGGCAAGTGCCACACCAGCACAAGTGCATGCATGCAGAGGACACGAGGAAACAGTCTCCCTTTATCTGGCAAAGCAGGCAGGAAAAATCAGCCCCAGAATTTTGAGATCCACGTGCTGTTCAGCAGAAGCCAGCCCCTTAAGGCAGGCCGGAGCAGACATCCAGCCGTCAGCTCCTCCCAACGCCACATCTGCGGGAAGTAGCCAAGGTGCGTAGTTAGAGGCCAACAAGCTTCCCGGTGCTTGTGCAAGCAGTTCATCACGCCGGGCACCGAGCTACAGCGTGGGATGCACCAGGGCTTCTAAACACCGTATACGCTGTTGGCTCCAGGTCAAGCAGCTCTGCTTCCCTGAGACAAAAGGGCGAGGGGCTCACCCACGCTGTCACCACCAACCCTGGTGTAAGGAGGGGAGGCCGCCCCAAAACCAGGTTTTGCTTTGAGAAAAAACATCCACCTCAGACCATGTGGGGGCATCCTCTTATAATCCATCTTTATTTGTAAAAATCCACATATAAAATCTTCAGTTTCCTTTTACAAAAACAAAAAGGCACATAAAACCACTCAAACTGTCATCCCCATGGACTGATGGTCGGACACTCCCCCCACCCCAACCTCCCCCTCGCTCTCTCCTCCAGTCCATGTCTCTTCAGGCGTCCTTTAGTTTCAGCTCGCTCCTACCCGGGCGGTTCTGCACTGGCGAAGATGAAGTACACACACAGGGGAGATGGTGGAGAGGTGGCATGGGCTGTGCGTGGAATGTTTTACAGGCGCTTTTTAGTAGTAGGTCTCTTTTTCCACCCAACCTAAAGGACAAGGAGGAAGGAGGAGTTAGGCTTAGGGCAAACCGAGCATGAGGTTCACGAGAGCTCCTTTTCAGCTCTGAAAGCTTGCACCGTAGCTCCTGAGCTAGTAAGTGACCCATCGCCATGGAAAGGTCTTGCCAAACTCTTGGCGCAGCTTGCAAGCCCTGTTCCAGCACTCTAGAGCTACCCAAGCATCAGTCAGTCTCTCGCGAGACTGGAGCGCGTTGGTACTTTCATATACTGCGGGAGGATGCAGGGAGAGGGACAGAGAAAGTCCGCAATTTAAGCCAGCTGCACTTTTAACGCCGAGGAGGGGAACACACAAAGTACACCCCCGCGTAGCACTCGACCCCGGCAGTCCCTGGGCACTGTCAGAGCTCCCACAGAGCACAAGGAGGTGGGGAAGGAAAGGCACGGATCAGCAGCGTGTTCTTACCACCGGGGTTGCGCCTGATAATGAGCTTCCTGACTTCATCATACAGGAATATGAGGAGGGAGTACGGGAAAGCGCAGAACCACCAGGTCGGCCTGTTTGGGAGAGGAGACGGTGAGCACACAGGCAGCGGAGATGCTCTTTGCCTAGCAGAGCTCCCACCTGACAGCACAGAAGAGCGCGGGAAGGCTTGGCACGTCCCAGCTTGCCAGCTCCCAGAAGGCTGCCGTTCAGCCCAGAACCCTCCAAGCCAACAATTCCCACCAAGTTTACTGCTGCAATAGGTTAATCCACTTTTGGCTATTAATTCCAACACGAGGTGTGTCACAGCACCTTTGCTCATCTCTGTACCGCCCCACCTACGACTCCAGCAACATTTCCTGTAAGCACACATAACCTTTGTGCCCACAGCCTTGCTCACTTGAACTGCGCTGGCTTCCCTCATGATCTGCACGCGCTAACATCTGGCTGCTGCAGGCACTGGGCAGAGGCCAGCTTTCTCGTTAGGAAACGCTCACACTTCAGCACCAAACTCCAGACGACACTTCCGAATGGAACGCAAGACATACCAGGGTTTGGGGTTTGGTTTCTGGCCATGAAAATTTTGTGGCACTTAAACTGTTCCAAGTTGGGAGGCTGAACCCTGCCACAAAGTGTTGCAACGCTGTTGAGCAACGCTCAAGATGCTGGCGCCCTCCCAGCTGTTCAGAAAGCTGTCAGGCACCAACCGGTCATCGGCACCTAGGCTGCATCTTTCAAGAGACTTTGCTACTCGTGCCATTTCTGTGGAAGGCAGGAAAAGGCACAAGACCCCATCTCCAGTTCTTTACTGAAGAGGCAGCACCTGGCCTATGTCTCTGGAGGTGCAGTCCCCTACCCATAAAAATACCCCATGCAAGCAAATACAAGAGCAGCTTTGCTACAGCTGTGTTGCTAATTTTCAGCAGGGCACCAAACTGAAATTCCCCATAAACATTCCATAAGCGGTAAAGCAAAGCAAACCCCCAGTGTGCCCACACGACAGCGGAGGGTCACTCATACCCTCTAGCCTGAGCAACTCTGGGTTAAGACTCGGTTTTATGCTCCGCGAGCTCGCGGTCACTGCTGTCCGTCTCCCCAGCCAAGCAGCACTGTTCTGTGGTACAGCCTGCTGCAAACAGCGTGATGCAACTTACTTGAGAGGGTACATCCTTAGGGCAACATCCATTCCAGGGCAGTAGGAGAGGAAAGCAGCCAGAGCAGTCTCCTCAAAGAGACCAAATATTAAGATCTTGTTCCTGGCAGAAACAGAAAGGTGGTCAAGGACAAAGCACTGTCACAGATGACAGCTAAAAGCCACACCCAGTTGCCGCATGGTAGCAAATGGAAAAACAGACATTCTGGTCTAGCCCAGAAGTCCATCAGGTGGGGGCTATCAGGCCATCCAAGCTGATGGCACAGCTGTCATGGGGGTCTTTTATGTCTCTAGACAGTGAACTTCCAGTTCACAACTAAGTCAACCAGCAATTGCATCCATCGCAAACTCGGAGGGAGGCAGGGGTTGAGGCCACCAGGTCTCCCGATGCACCAGGTGCTGTGCTGACACACAAGGCTGGGTGCTGGAGCACGTCACTGTCCTTGGAGGCGGGCTAGCTCCCAGACAGTGCCAGCAGCAGCCAGCATTACGCTCTCAGTCCGACGACTGCAGCAGGTACTATGACAACGAGAGCATCCAGTCCCTCTTCTATCCACTACCAAGGCAACAGACTGTTAGACTTATGCCAAGATGCCCAGACGCTGCTGGGACAAAGAACTAGAATGTCACATGATGGATGGAGGATCCAGTTTAAACCCTCCATGGACAGCCTGACTTACTTCATCCCCTGCTGGAAGACGGAGTTTCTTCGGGTCTTACAAATGATCAAGTCTGCCCACTGCACAACCACAATGCTGACAAAGAAGGCTGTATGGCAAGTGAACTCCACTATTTTCCTCTGTTCGTAGGTCTAGGAAGCAGACAGAGTGCACTCGTTCAGACATGCTGCTT
>NW_010243596.1:21492-22144 GCF_000690775.1 Eurypyga helias | reverse complement strand
CCAATTTCAGCAGGCATCTGTATTTGGGCTGGCAGCCTCAAAACTTACCCATTGCTGCCCATAGCTGTCTTCCACATCGTTAATCCATCGGTCATCCCACTGAACTCTGATCCCTAACAAGCCAGAAGGCCAGAACCCATTCTCTGCCAAGATCACAAAATAGGTGAAGAAACCTCCAAGGGCCTGGATCATACCTGAACAGGTCAGAAAGGATGATAAAAGCTGATGAAGCTACTGCACAGTACAATTCCAACAGAAAGCAGTTCACAGGAGACCCTAACCCCCTAAAAAATTACTCCTTGTGGGGCTCAGTCTCCCAGGCAGCAGCTACAGAAATAGTCCACACTACCATCACACTCGTGTGCGAGCCTTTTGCCCAGTAGCTCCTGCTCCTCACTCTGCAGAGTTCTGTTCTGCCCTGTGCTGTGATGGCACAGTACTCCAGGACACAAGATAAAACTCCCTTTGTACACTCATTAAGCCTTTCCCAGCCCCAGCCCTTGCGAAATACAGTCGAGAAGGTTCCCAAGGTCTGCTGCAATCAAGCATGAGCTCCTGTCCTGTGAACTGGGCACGTCTCCGTAGCTGCCTTTAATCAAGGCTCCTAATACTGTGTGTTTAGGGATACGCTGGAGAGAATCCTTTACTTCTA
>NW_010243596.1:0-21471 GCF_000690775.1 Eurypyga helias | reverse complement strand
TGCTGAACGAGTCTGAACCAGAGGAGAGCTGGTTGTCAGCCAGCTCCTCTACAGTGCTATGCAATTAAACAAAATTACTGCGAAGGCGATTCAATGGATCAAGCTGCACAAGCCACCGTTATGTGCCACGGGGGCAGAATCACAGCAAGTTCTTAACAGCCCGAGGTTCTGGTTCGCACAGCCCAAACCTCACAACCCTACCAACACAAGCAGAACAGCTGGTGACTCCGGATGGTGTGTAACATCCACTACCACTGAGTTCAGATCGGTGCCAGAGAAAACAGACCCGCTTACCGATCTGCCCGTAGGCCATGCTGATCAGCCGCTCGTTCACCAGCTTGTCCGTCTTGGGGTTTCTGGGCTGCCTCTTCATGATGTCGCTCTCTGCTTGCTCATATGCCAGGGAAATAGCAGGGACCTTTGGAAGTGGAAGAACCGTTTCCATTTTCCACTGTACTGTTTTCAGCCTGAAAATTCCACAGCACTGCCCAAAAGCCCTAGCTGTAATATTTGGGAAGGACCTTACCCCCTCCCCCACCCCCAGTCTGTCCTTACAAGGAACTGACGTATCCTCAGACTCAGAGACACGAGACAGGGAGTATCAAATGGTCACTTAGTTTAAAATCAGAACACTATAGAAAACAGTGGTTAAGCATTTTCCTTCCACCTGTCCTTTCTTTAGAGTGCCTAACACCCCACGTTCCTTCCTGAGCCAGAAAAGCCCCAATATTCACCATGTCAGTGCCCAAGTCAATGCAGAGGATGGTGACTGTTCCCAGTGGAAGGGGTATGTTCGCAATGATGAAGATCAGGAACGGCGTGATTTCAGGAATGTTACTGGTCAAGGTGTAAGCAATAGACTTCTTCAGGTTATCAAAGATCAGACGCCCTGGGGTGAGGAAGGGAGAACAATGTCACTCTCAGCAGCAGAAGGCAGCCAAGTAGCTCACAGGCAGCTTCAGTGGTGACGCCAAAAGGCAAAACACAAGCGCAGCAGACTGAATTCAGAGCTCTCTTGCACGTAAAGGCGAGACCGTGTGCTCCATGCATGGCATCACCTATACAGAGTAGTATTTTTGGCCACTGCAATCAGGGTCACTGCATGCCAGTACGATGCCAAGCCCCAGTTCCTGAAGGTTGGTCAGGAGCCCCTGGACATACCCCCATTCTGCTCCTGTTTGAGAGCTATTGCTCCATCAGGGAGGAAAATGCGTCAGACTCAGCTGGCAAAGATGACTGTAGGTCAGTGTTAGGCAAAAGGATAAAAGTAGCTTTTATTACTCGGCTGCTTCCTACAGCTACCCATGCCAAAGGGTCGTGCTGGTTCCATGGAAAGGGAGAAGTGCCACCACCCTTGAAAACACTTGTCATAGAGACAAACTTAGACAAAGGAGAGCCCTCCAGACACCTCTGTTTCAGAACGAAACAGTAACACTGCTGAAGCACGCCACTTTGCCACGGCTGCGCACCAGTTATAAACTCACCTTCTTCAACCCCAGTGACAATGGAGGCAAAGTTATCATCCAGCAGAATCATGTCAGCTGCCTGCTTGGAGACGTCTGAGCCAGCAATACCCATAGCAACACCAATGTCAGCCTTCTTCAGGGCTGGGGAATCATTCACACCATCACCGGTGACAGCTACAATGGCACCCTAGTCAGAGAGAGGGACAGAAAGACCGAAATTCTCACATAAGAGGTTTGGGGCAGAAAAGCTTTTCTATCTCTTTCAGAAGATGAAGCAGAAAAAGCTATTTCAGTTTGCTGGAGAGAGACCTCCGTCTCTCCTCCCCTCACCCCTTTCCCCGTTCTGATCAGAAAACTATGCTGCCCTCTCCAAACGGGATGCTGGACAACATATAAACATGTTGAACCCTCCTCTCTAAAGGAATTCCAGAGCATGTAGGAATTAAGTGTATTAACGAACATCCTAGGATTAGATGAAAGCCTCAGTACAAACTGAGGATGCTTTCCTGCAAGACCCTTACATTTATGTCAGCCTGCTCTCAATACATCAGCAGCTGCCAACAGACTGAAATCTAGCCCAGCCTCTACGTGAGGGCACTGAGGAGACTAAGCCCTGCCTCTTCAGAAGGCAGCACTGGTTGGTAGTTTACACATATTCCTGGGGATTTCTCCAACACGAAATCCTTGGGCTCCCTCTCTTTACCTGTCGCTGACAGCCTTCCACAATTATAAGCTTCTGCTGAGGAGATGTCCTGGCAAAGACGATCTCTGTGTGATGAATCAGGATGTCATCCAGTTGCTCACTAGTCATGTCCTTCAGATCTGAGCCATGAACAACACAAGCTTTGGCATCCCTGCAACCAAGAGACAACATAATGGTTTACATCGCAATTTTAACTTCAGTTTCTTATTAGCTGCGCTTGCCCGACAAAACAGTGAAAGAGCAACTCCTGCTGTGGCTAAACACTCACCCACACAGCCTCTGCCCAGAGGCTTGATGCTCCCAATTTAAAAAGGTAGATGGGGAACACCAAGAAAAAGACAAGACAGCACCAAGCAATGGACCAAAACCCCACGACCAGACTAATTATTTCTACAGCTATTTAAAAATGCATCGAGGCAAAGACTAAATGTTTCCACGGCTCTTGGCCTCTCTGCCAGAAAGGAAGCCCTGGCTCAGGCAGTTAGCTTCCAACATCACTAGAGAGGATGTGGCCTTCTGCAGGCAGTCCTTTTTGCAACTGGCTGATGATCTACGTGTGGCCCTGCAGAGAGACAGACAGCTCACGCTATGCCACTTCAGACTATTTCACACTCTTCAGCAACAAAAGCATGCGACGTTATATTTAGACTGGTTTGGTACCCTGCAGGCTAGAGCAAAATACCACCTCTCTAACCCAGCATTCCATCCCTTATAGGTCTAGGAGAGTATCCATGCAGCTGGTGACATCACCCAGTTGCGACAGGGAGATTCCCTCCCCACCCTTACAGCCAGCGGCTGACCTGCTCAGTCGCACAGCCCGGCGATCCCCAGCCTGCACTGCCAGGATGTGAAGTTACCCTCAAACAAAAAAGGGGAAGGAGAAGAATTCAGCCACGATACTCCTCTTCCCCAAGCAATTTCATGCCACAGGGTGTCTCTATTCACAGTTCACAAGCTACGTGGCTGCCCTCCAGCCCAAACACAGGCTGGGTCAAGCTAAGCAATGCAGACAGCCCAGCCATTCTGCAAACAGCCCGCTTACGCCAAAGCACATCTTCTGAGGATGCCTCGGTTCTGTACTAGGCCACGGAAGCAAACATTAACCCCTAAGAGGAAGGAATTCCATTTTCTCATTCATTCTGCTTATAGCTACTGACTAGTGTCAAATCATCTACCCAGCCCAAGCCCTGTCCCCTCTACCCACCTGCAGTCAGAGCCAGAAGAGAGTTTGAGAGCAAGAAGGACAGAACTGGGCTTTGAGTGATCAAGTTTATAGGTGGTGTTTCAGCTCTTTTCTCTAAAGAGTATAAACCAACTAAACAGTTTAATTTTGACAGCCTCCTCAGCCTGGATTGTGACTCTTTTGCCAGTTTTCCCATGAACCTGTAAGCTACCTTACTAAATATGCGTGGCTGAGTACATGTTGGGGGCTAGCCTCCATTTATAAAGACCCAGAGTCACAGGAGTATGTGGTTTCAGGGTCTGCAGCAGCATTGCTCAAAGCAGTCCCCAAACAGCCACCTCCCTCCCCCGCACCACTTTAGATCCTTCTTCCTGCCTGCTGCATTGGGCCAGTACACGGTGCTTGTGCAGCGACGTGAAGCAGGCAGGGGAAAAGCTCAGCTGGGGGTGGGGGAAGTTAGCTCCCAAAAGACATGTCGTTCAAGACAGCCTTGTGCATTCTTCACATGACTCATGATATACACTGGAGCACCACAGCATGCTGAGCTAAGCAGATACCAAGCTTTTCATGTCTAGGGATTGATGCTGAAGGATTATCCAAGGCAAGGAGAGAGGCAAGCTTAATTCTGTGAACAGCTCCAGCCTTCCCCACCAGTCAGTACCTAGGGTTGACCTGGCTGACAGGAATGTTGAGTCGAGCAGCAATATCTTCTACTGTTTCATTGCCCTCGGAGATGATGCCGACACCCTTGGCAATGGCTTTGGCTGTGATCGGATGGTCTCCGGTAACCATGATAACCTGAAATGCAAACAGACTGCCATGAAAGCCTTGCCTGTACCGCACAGCAATGCTGCCCAAAAGACAGCGTCCCTTGAGACTGAAAAAGCCACGTGGCTTTTGTTCTGTTTGTGAGCCCTGGCACAGAGCAAGCCCAAGATACAGGCAGTAACCTGTTACTGATACACAGGGGATTGAGGTGGATGGAAGACAAAGAAAATCATTAATCCTGAGTCAACAGATCCAGTTCCGTTTCCAGCGTGTGCTTCGTTCTCTCATCTCAGTCAGTACTGTGGGACATGCAGAACATCCCTGAGCCAAATCACATGCTTTGGGACACTAGGCCATCAGTGCCTGCCAGTGCCCCAGCAGTCTGATGTCTAACTCATTTTCAGTCCATTAACATGCAATCACTTCTATTTAACGGAGAAATTAAGCCCGTAGCAGTACGAGTTAAATCCTGATCAATACTTCTCTTTACTCACTCGCATTACAGCAACACAGAGTAAGGGACGCCCTTTATATCTACAGGTATATTTCCAACCTAGGAATAAGCTACCTTGATCCCAGCGCTTCTGCATTTGCCAACAGCATCTGGCACGGCAGCACGAGGAGGGTCGATCATAGACATCAGTCCTACAAAGCAGAGCTTGTCGACAGGGAAGTTCACATCGTCTGTATCAAACTGGAAGCCTTCGGGGAACTGTTCGTCGGGCAGAGCCAAGTGACAGAATCCTGCAACACAAACCCACGTTTACTCTGTTCCTGCATACCAGGAGGCAGAGAGCGCGAACGGTTATCGCTTCTGCGAGCGGCTACACAAGAATAACAGGGCAGCGCCAGAGGTTCAGCCAGGGCTGCTGAGGCAGGAGTCACGCTTGTATGCTGATAACTAATAGCTGTTGCTAGGTGCCCAGACACAGCCTGGTTCACATGCAGCAGAGCAAGTCTAACACACCACGTGGCCTCGGTGGAGACTGAAGGTCCCAAATGCTTTGCTTCAGTTTGATCCGGGCAACGCAGCTGCTGGGCAAGACGAGACCCTGCAGGCTGCCTTTTAGATTAAAGGCTAAAGGCAGGGCTGTTCCTATACCAACTGCTGGAGTGACCTTGACTCAACACCATGATTACACTGCAGGAACAGAGTACAACCCGCCACTTCATCTGGGGGGGCTCTGCACGAGGGACAAATCTTTTCCAATTTATTAAAGCTGCTTTTCCTTACCTAACACTCTCTCCCCAAGGCCTCCCAACTCAAGGTAGGCGTTCTGAAAAGCATCTTTCATTTCCTCATCCAGCGGATGCTCTTTGCCATGAATAAGAATGGTGCTGCAGCGATCCAGGATCCTCTCTGGAGCTCCCTTCATCACCAGCAAGTAACGGGATTCTGAGGGATTTGCGTTTTTGTGGATAGACAGCTAGGGTGGAAGAAACGAAAGCATTTCATGGACACGCAGCATGAGGGTCATGAGTAATCACCACCAGTTGGTGCCTTGTGACTACAGTAGCTCAGGACAGTTTGTGATATTCTGCTCTAGTTTTCATTTATCCCCACTTTAAAGAGGTTCACAAACTACAGAGTTACTACATGTTCTGTAACATCAACATATAACCACAGATGTCGCAATGGCCCTTTCTGTCTCCACTTCCACCCATTAAGGTCACGTCCCAGCAGTTCATTCCTGTTTCCAGATTTAAGTTCTTCCATTCTCCAAGCACTACTGCTGCACAGGCAGGAAGCATGTCTGGTCTTCTCAGCAACCGACACCACAGTGTCAAGGCAGCTCCAGAAGCTCTTACACAGTATAACTACACATGGTCCATTAACTTACATTTATAGCCTTGAGCAGTCTACAAGCTAGGCTAGGCAAGATTCTGGGGCCAAAGCAAGTTCTGAGGCACACTGCGTGCAAATGTACATGAGTGCTTCTTCACACAGCAGCTGTCCCTCAGGAGGACATGTGCTTACCTGGTACTTGTTGGTAGAGTTAAATGGTATTTCCACCACTTTGGGATATCTATCTCTCATCTCCTTGACAGAGCCACAGCACAATTCAATGCATTTCAGAAGCGCAGACTCAGAGGCGTCTCCTGCCACTGCTCTCTGAGGAAAGAGACAGCTATCAAAGTGTACATCCCAGCAAGCTCACCACAGAGGAGCAGATTACGTCAAAAAAAAAAAAAAGGCATATTCATCTCAGGTTCTTCATAAAATGATACGAACGGAAAGAATAATTCTATTGCCCAGAACTGACAAATACTGCATTCCAGAATGCCAGGCCTCCCAGCCTGAGAGCACAGAAATCTTCTGGTGCCAAACTCAAGACAGTGCCCTATCTTTTAAAGGGCACAGAAAGTCAGATAACCAGGTGCAGGCACAGAAAGAGGCTGGAGGGTAAACTCTGACCACTGCTCTAAGTTGCTTGTCATGAGGAGCAGCAAACGCGAGATGAAGACTGATGACGTGCACACAGGAACACCTGCATGTGCTCTCCCAGCCCGGTGTATCATCAGCCTATCAAGCCTCTGGCAGAGAAGACTTAATCTGTCCATGCCTCCTCTCCCGTAAGGTGAGCACTGGTAGAGGTTGCAGATGAGGGTTCTCAGCCCTGGAGTTATGTGTGCGCTCAGTATCCTGCCTCATCTTCCTTTGCTGCAATTTAAACTGAGTATTTCTTCCCCTTCTGGCCTCTGTCCTTGAGATTCCCCCCCCTCCCATTTTTATACTGCTTTTTAGTATCTGAAGACTTTTCAAAACTGCGCCCTCCCAACTCTTCCTTAGACGGAAAGAACTCCAGCTCTTGAACTTCAGGTCATGTTTTTTAACCTAAGATGTAGTCAGAGAAGTGCTAGAGAAAAATAGTGTGTTCCATTATTTCTATTACCAGAGCACCCTTGGGAAGTAGTTTACTAAGCAACATGACTAATATTTGACAGATTACAAGCACTGTACAGTTAATTTCAGCCCTGGCTGGGTCACAGTTCAGAAGCAGGAATCTGAATTGATGCTGGGCCGGCATTCGCACCAGCGCTGAACCAGCACAAGCTGAAAGCCAAGATACGTCAGTGAGAACAGGCTGGCTGAAGACAAACAGTCTCCCACGACTGCTGCTCCCCCAGCTCTGGTGTCTACTGCTTGCACAACCATGTGTTTGTAGCTTTTAAGTGTGGAATTAAAGCTTTTAATGCCCGAGATGGCGATTCTTGGAACAGCCAGATATTGAGAAGGGCCCAGGAAAGCCTGCTGGTCTTTCCTAGGCCAGCCCGAAGTATCTGACCTCCCAGGGCGGCTGCAGATGCTGGTGGATGGCAGGGAGTCTGCTGTGGGAAATATCTTCGCAGTCCCAGCTCCAACAAAAGTGCTACACTGCAGAAGACATTAGGAGTGGCAGAAACCTCTACTTTGCAGGTTCTCATGACCCATAGGACAGTCTCACTACCATTACGGAAGGGTGGTGGTAGAGAACAGGACAGTCATTTCGTTTCTGAACTCACCTTAAGAATTGGTACGTTATCCTGGTTGGCCTGAAAAACAGCACGGTTGCAGAGACCTGCAACTCTGGACAAAGCACTCCAAGTAGCTGAGCTCTTGTCAAAGGAAGCACCTGAAAGCAGAGGAAGAATGTCAGAAAGCCCCCTAACAACAACAACAACAATCACATAAACTCAAAATCCCACAGGCTTGAGTAAGGGATGCTGGGTTCCACCTCAAGGTTGTCTCACTTTATCCATCACCCAGGAAATGGATGAAATAGCTCCTGAAAGAACAACTCAAAGAAGGAGACTGCTTCTCCCATGCTGGCTCTTAAGTTGGCTTCAAGGGAGAGGAACTGCACAGACAGTTAACTGATAAGCTAATCTGCTTTCCATGAGGTGAAACCTTCTAGGTTTATTTCTACTGCAGCCAAGCCAACCATCGCCAGGCCAAAACCCAGTGCTTCCAAATAACACTTCATTTATTGCTTGTTATTTCACATTAATTTTAAAGACTAAAAAGCTGCTTTGCTCTTCTTGAAGTGGTTCAGACAAGGACAATGTTTTGGAGTGGTTGGGGGTAGCAGCATCTCTGGGAAAAGTATGTTAATAATGCGTGGCACGCAGAACATTTCACAAGGCAAAAGACAACTAGGAAATCCCTGAATTTGGTCTTACTGAACAGTTCTGGAGAAGTAAGTACCTCTCAACTGCACAGCACACAGATTTCAGATTCTTATTATTATCTAGAAGAAACTTCCTGATGAAGCCCTACAGTCACTTCAGTCACTGCTCCCGCCCTGCAAACGCAACCAGGATGTTCTGGGAAAACCCCTGTTCAAGGGCAGACAGAGTCCAATGTGGGAAATTTCCATTTGTGGTCAGTCTCAAGTAAGTTACTACCAGGATCAACACCCTCTGCTGTCCACCCTTTCAGCAGACTTCAGACGGGGCAATTGCATCAGATGCATTTTGGCAAAAACAATCAGGTGCTCTGAAGTACAGAGCAGCAAACACTTCTATGTACAGGACAAACATAAGGGGCTGAACATTCAAGAGGCTCAAATCCCAATGGAGTTCTGAGTAAAGGCAGCCTGTACGGTGTTTTAAAGATTAACCGGAACTGCGGTACAGTGCAAAGCTCTCCACGTGTCACCTCAAGTCTTTCAATGCTCATTGTAGATCATGTGTGAGAAGCCCTCGCACTGTGAGCTTCACTTGGGCTGGAGAGCTAGAAACGTGGGTTCTTAAAAGTACAGGTTTACAGAAAGCCCCAGAAAAAGCCATTTTTTAACGAAATGCCTCAGACACAAAGAGATGGTCTTACCACTCTGGTTCTCTGTAGTATCGGCCTCATGAATCTGATTGTCAAACCACATGTGCGCAACCGTCATGCGATTCTGGGTCAGAGTGCCTGTTTTGTCAGAACAGATAGTGGATGTGGAGCCCAGGGTTTCCACAGCTTCCAGGTTCTTCACCAAGCAGTTCTTACGAGCCATACGCTTGGCTGTTAGTGTCAGACATACCTGGAAACAAGGAAGAAGACGACTGGTTAGACACGCTTGTGCACTACCACACAGCTACCCAACTCACTGTGAGCATGGAGTGACAACCAGCCTAGGTGCCCTGCAGTGGTTCCTTAATTCCATGATCACTCTGCCAGTGAAAACTAAACAGCAACATTCAGGCCCAGCTTCTAGGTTTAAACGACATTTTCCTCATGCAAAACCTCTAGGAAAGGACTCTCAAGGCTTCAGTGCCCCGATTCTCAGTGCATTGGGAAGGAAATAACCTGCCCCAGATTAACATTTTAGTTAAGCTGCAGTTCCCTAATCACAGGAACTCTCAAAATAGTTGGAGGCAGGCTACATGTGACAAGGCCCAGAATAGCCCTGGTGATAGCGCTGCAACTTATGGATGTAGGAATTGAACAGCCCCTGCTAGCCTTTCTTGCCAGAGGCTCTCATCTGGTTCCAGCTCCCAACTGTTGATTCCCTGGCCCAGTTGCTGCTCTGCTTTCTAAGGCTGCACGGAAGGCCCTAGCCCCATCCACCACCATCCTCTACACAGCTGATCACACCTAGATACTCCTGCTGTCACTCCAGGAAACCGAACTTACAAGAACACCTGCCAGGTCCCAGATCAAAAGCTGGGACTAGACTGAAGCTTGCTGGACGCTCTGCCAGCCCTTCAGGGTTGAAGAGGCTGATGTGCATGTGGGCGTAGAAACCCTGAGCAGTTGTAACAAGGCGGCCTCTTCTTGCCACAGAAAACGGCAACACAAATCCAGAACTCCTCGTCTTGCTCACTTCAGTTCTACGACGCCAAGCCTCTGTGCAGGCCTAGCTTAGAGGCCCACCTTTATTAGATACCCAGCTGAAGAACTTAACATCCATCCGGACAACTAGTCCAAACGCACCAAATGGATAAAGCCTAGCCCTACAGGCTGACCAGAGCGCCTTCACCTCTGAATACACACTGAGCACAAAGCTCCCCACTTCCTTAAGAGCCACAGACGCAACTCATTCAATCTTTTCCCCCGCTCCCCAAACTTCACTCACTGTGACTGTTGCAAGCAGCCCCTCAGGGACATTGGCAACAATGATCCCGATGAGGAAGATTACAGCCTCCAGCCAGGTGTATTCAAGGATGAGTGAAAGGATGAAAAAGGAGACACCCAGGAACACAGCCACTCCAGTGATAAGGTGGATAAAGTGCTCGATCTCCATGGCAATTGGAGTTTTTCCCCCTTCCAGTCCAGAAGCCAGACTGGCAATACGGCCCATCACAGTGCGATCCCCGGTGTTAATGACAATGCCTCGAGCAGTGCCTAGAAAAGAGACGGGTTTTAGAAGACAAAAACCCTTCCCAAAACATGCTAAACTGAGTTTGTTCAGCCTGTCCTAGAGTTTAGCAAAACAACAATGCAGGGTTGATATTCCAATAGCCAAAGTCTCCCACTGCAGCTTTTTTTCCCCACTCTCTAGCAGCACAAGAAAAAAAAAAATGAAGGTAAGTGCTGCACAGGATTCTCATGTGACTGATCAACCTGTATGCCCTCTCCCTTCTATCCCAAGGAATCACGTGCTAATTGCAGGGAATTAAGAGGGAGCCAGCTTCAAGAAGCAGAGTGTCCTCTTCCCTCCTTTAAGAGGAGGCCCATTTTTCTCTCCACAACGCTCTTGAGAAAGGTCAAGAATAACCTTCAGTTTTGCTCTGTTGGTTTTTTTTTGGGGGGGAGGGTGGGAAAGAGCAAGGGACAGTCTGCTGGCGAGAATCCGTCAGGAGAGGATCCAATAGGAGTCACGCAGAACTGTGCACTGCCATCGAACAGCCACACCTTGACACCCTGTGGGTGTGGAAAAGATGCTCTGGGTTTCAGCATAAAGTACCTAACCACCATACTCAGAGCTGCAACAGGAAGTTCTGCCAGGGATGTTTGAAATTCCTGCTTTCTGCAGCGGTTGTACTATTTCTTACAGCTCTGCCTAACCACCTTAGGTGACATTGTGTTATCTGCACTGTAACACTGCTGTCGTGAGGCAGCCACGCTCGAAGACACACAGCACAGCTGCTCCTCTAGGAGGAGCAAGAAAGAAAAATAACTAGTGTTATTTGCCCATTGGACAGTATTGCAGTTGGAACGGGGAAAGCCTTTGCTGGGAACTTCCAGCCTGCTCTTCCGTGGGAGGAGCGGGCTACCAACTAATACACCAAGCTCATGCATTATTTGCACTGCTTCCCTAGGCAGTTCAATCCCTAGCTTTGTTAATCCTTTAGGGAAGCAGGAGGGTTGCATACCTTCCACACAGTTGGTGGAAAAGAAGGCAATATTCCTGGTCTCCAGTGGGTTCTCGTTGGAGAAGTCTGGAGATCTGGTCTGAGGCTCTGATTCACCAGTAAGTGAGGAATTATCCACCTACAGAGGAGAGAATACTTTGTCATGCACAAGCAAGCAGATGCCTTCAGCAACCAAAAGCAGATAAAACATTAGGCATCCCCCCCTTCCACTCCCCACTCCACCACCCACTCACAGCATAGAAGATATTCTTTGAAACCAAACTAATTTTTCCTCCTTCACAATGCAGTGTTCAGCTTGTCCCGCCCCTGCTGTACCTTGCAACCATGCGCAGATATGATCCGAAGGTCAGCTGGAATTCGGTCTCCTCCTTTCACCTCCACTAGATCTCCAACTACAACACCTTCAGCATTTATGCTGATCTTCTCACCATTTCTGACCACAAGAGCTTGCTGAAAGACAGTTAAGAAGCAACTTAAGTCAAAAGCAGCTCTTAAGGGGCTCAAAAGATCTGAGTATCTTAAAATAGTTGTGCTGTGGTTCTACAATGTTTCTACTTGTACCAAGATGTTTATCTCCAATACGTATGCTATTTAATATCGAGAAAACAAAACCAGCTATTTTTCTTAAAAGCTCTTTGTTGCCAAGGTGACAGTCCGATGGTTAGGTACAACAGAGACAGTCTGTGAAGGAATCCGAGTTTTAGTGCTTATCACACCAGTTACTGAACTCCCCAGACTACCGAGAAAGTGTACCATGAATGTTAATAAGCCGGTGGAAGGCACAGGGTGCCAGGAACTGCCCTGGCCTATTAGCATAGTTAGAACATAAAGAGGAAGGAGTCTCATAGACGCCTTGAAATTAAGAGCTTGGCAGATGAAGGAAATGAGGTTTTCCATACCTGAGGCACCATGTTCTTGAAGGACTCCATGATCTTGGAACTTTTTGCTTCTTGGTAATAAGAGAAACAGCCAGTAATGATAACCACAGCTGCCAACACAACACCCAGGTACAGCTACAAAGAGCAGAGAAAGTGAGTCAGAGGACAATTTGCCCGAAAGGTTTCAAGGTTTGTCCAGATAAATGGCTTGGTATTTAAGCGCCCCATTACAAAGCAGTATATTCTGTACACAAAGTCCACCAGCTAGTGTCATTAACATGACAAAGGTAGTCGGCTGTTAGTTTCATTACGTGGAAGCACTCCAAGACACACAGTAAGCTCACACGCTGTATTTCCCATATGCGAAAAGGTTCTGGACCGCATGCCGAGAGGAAGTTAAACTGCCTTGAGCTAAACAGGCTGCCTAGCCTGCCTTTGAGGTAAACCAGACATTTTTACTTACATTATCATTGTTGGGCTCCTCCAACACACTTTGTATGCCGTAAGCCAGAAAACACAGAATAGCACCAATCCACAGCAGGAGCGAGAAGCCTCCGAACAGTTGCCGACAGAACTTGACCCATTCAGGAGTGGTGGGTGGGGGCGTGAGGGAATTTGGACCATCACGAGCCAAAATCTCAGCTGCACGTGCAGGAGTCAAACCCTAGAGGAGAGATTCCTTTTATAGGCCTTGTGGCAAGACTGACCGGGGAAGGTAGCTCTGAGTTTGTTCACATTGTCCCACAGCAACAAGGAGATGCTAAGAGGTAAAGGAGATCTCTGCAGCTGCCAGGGCTCTGCAGCACACGTGCAGGATGCAAAAGCTGAGTGACAAAAGAGGAGCTACAGAATGATGGATGCTACTTGAGGAGCCTGCTGGCCATGGGGCTACAAGCACTGAAGAAGGGCAGGAGAAGCAGCAGACTTTGAGCTCTGAGGAACAGCTCAGTGCAATCCATCCTATCCAATTACGGAACAAGTGAAAGGGGCCATAAAGACAATGACACTTTGGCCTTCCAGGAAGTTCAGCTTTCAGAAGCCAAGGTCTCTGACAAAACACTCAAGCCTCTGTGCTGTTTCATAGTAAAAGCAGACTTGTTGCTATATACAATCATGAAAAAAAAACCTGCATTAAGCAAAGCTAACAAGAGCAAAGGTGCTAAACCACTGCAGTGCTTCTGCACTGTACTTTGATGTTAGCTGGGATATTTACACACCTTTTGCTATAAAAGGGTAAGATTTTAACAGCTACTAGCCATCATTATGTCTCTGGGCTCATGTTAGCTCATCAGACTATCTGCAGCATAACAAACATTGCCTTTCTTACAAGCTCCTCGGGAAAAAAAATAAATCCAAGAATCAACTTGACCTTGGGACAATTCCGAGTCAGATAAGTCACTTTGTTTCCAACAAAGTCACTCAAGTACTACAGTCAGGCTGTACAGTGGGAGGGCAAAGAGAAGTATGTGTGAGCTTGGGAAACTAGGGGAGGAAATCAAACAAAGAACCCCCAAACCCCACAGAACACCCAGATCTCCCTTTGTGAAATGCTCTGAGGTGAGACTGTTCCTTTCCAGATCAGGGCAAGGAGAGAGGAAAAGCAAAGTCTACCTACCCGATTCAAGTCTGTTCCATATTTACGATGAAGTTCATCAAGGCTGAGCTTGTGGTCATCCTGAAAGACAAGAAATGGTTGGGGGTGAGGGGAAGAGATCGTTGTCCCTGCAAGACTGATCAGCAAGAGCTCAGCAGTTCCACCTTCCACCCCAGGTTTCCTGCCTGTAACAGTTTGGTGAGATAGCAAGACTCCAGTTCATCTTCTCTGCGAAAGAATCTCAACCTCATCCCACAACTCAGAGCATTCTCATCTTTCCTGTCCTTGTGACTATTTGGGTATGACACGACAGCTTTTTAAACAATTCTGACTACATCTCAGTGCAGACTTTATGCCCCCAGCAGATTCTGTGAAAACTCAGGGGTTTTGGAGATTTTTTTTTTTGAGAGGGTGAGGGAAGAGGGTAAAGGAAAGGAGTTGGGAAGGAAGGTAAGAATGTACAGAAGATTAACCCTGTAATTTCACACATTTTGAAGTAATGCTGTCAGCTTAAGCACTGCTTCTTCCCCCAGAGCAGATCCTTTTCACAGCTGAGCTATTTCTCAGTTGGATCATGGTGGTACAGAGCAGTGCCTTGCTTACAACGTTGCACTGGAGGGAGCAGATGCTTTACATTAACATCACTAACTGAGCATGAAACATCATCTTGGAGCAAGCTTCAGTATCCCCTCTCCCCAACAAAGGGGCAAAACATTTGAAAAGTCCTAACTCAAATCCGCAGCACAGAAACAAAACCTGCATCATCTTCAAGGAGACAAGACCCAGATGATGCTCAGACAGAAGTATAGCATCACCCAGCACTCAGATGGAGATGGGAGACACTCACCACGGCCTCAGACATGATTAGAAGGAGTAATACTGAGCTCAGTCTGAGCAGAGGCCAGCAGTAAAGGGAGCTGTGCAGACTCGGCTCCTCAGCTGGAATGAAGACAGCAGTCTCACTCACATGACAGCACAATAAAGCCTGCAATGCTGCTATCCAGACAGTGCTTGCCTGGATGAGGAAAAGCAGCTACACTGTGCTACGGGTAACACAGGCAGGGAGATACTTGGGTGCTGAGTCAAGTGCCTTTTGAGAAGTGATGTTTTCAGGGCCTACTGCATGGTCATCTTGATGCTGAAACACTTGCAGCATGCCTGGCTTGGAGACAGAAGGGACTAGAAGGGAGACCAGTGCCTTCACTCACACCATGCTGTCAGCACACCAGCTCTTTTCATCACACGAGGCACAGGGCTTTGGGGTAGTGAACATCCTTAAACCTGCCCTTGTCACGCCCTACGCTCTTACCATTGAGACTTCCTTTTTAAGCTCATCCATGTCCCTCTCCTTCTTCCCCTTTTTCTTCTTTGCGCCATGCTCTGATGTAGCAGTGGGCTCATACTTGTCTCTTCCAGCCTGCAAGAGAAGACATGGTACCCTTATAAATACCTTAGTCAACTTCTACAGCAGCAGACATGAACCGTGCACACAAGATGTCTGCAAGGCAGACATAGTGATTATGTTTTATTAAGTTATGCCTCTTCAATACATAAAAAAATGAGCTAGTGAGCAGGCAAGTCTGCTCAACAGCATCCCTGATACGCAACGTCAGGCTGTAATTGGTGTAAGTCTAGCTAGGAGAAAAGCAAGCTACACGTTATTCAGTCGGTCTTGATTTGTGAGCCCCAGCTCAAGCTGAAAGAGCGATGAAGAGCAGGAGAAACCAATTCCTGAGTGCATACGTATGTTCCCTTCAAGGCACCAACTCCTCCTCCCTCAGTCTTCCACATCCTCTGGCAAGGAGCAGCCTATCAACTGAAGATAAATAAGAGGTGGTATCTCTGACTGTTTGAATGTGTGGGGGAGAAGTTCCAACACTTTCATTCTCAGTTTGGCACTCTAGCTGGCTGGTTACGCAACAGAAATCTGCTTTCAATTTATGGCAGTTCGACCAGCGAGAACGGCATACGAAGCAGTGGCACGCTTTCGCAGATTCAACCTGTGCTCAGTCCTGCTTACGCTTCACAGAGCGGATGATTCACATAAAGCCTCTTTATTCAGAGGGGTTTTCACGCACTTTCATTATGGTTAATAACTACATGAAATCACGCAGAGATTTAGATCTTTTCACAATGGCGTAAACAAGCATTTAAGAACAGACAAATCGTGACATTGCCATATAAATGTCACTTAAAGGACAAAAAAAAATAGTACAGAAGAGTTGCAGGCAGAAATAGTCTCAAACTCGAAGTTTGGACACCCTGTAAGGTACCACAACCAGGCACCCAGTGCAAGCCTTGCAGTGCAATTCCTTCATTTAGAGTACTCCATACATTTCCAGACTCCCACAAACCTCCAATAGCAGCTTTTCCCTCCTTTCCAATCTGCGTAGGGCCTATTACATCCCTGCCAAGTTTCATGCGATGAGATTTTTGCCCAACAAGCTCCCCAAGAAGTGTTTTGAGATGAAACAGCAGTTAGCGGCACCAGAGTCAAACCATTAACAAGATGAAGAGGTTTCAAAGGCAATCGTCTGGCTTGATCTTTGCACGAGCACCTCAAATCAAACACTGGATTCCTGAGAACCATCTGGACACAGAAATTATTGCTAGGAACCAAGAACTGTCCTGTTGAGCAGCAAGCACAGGAAATTTTTGTTATTTACCCCAACAGAAGTAGAAACCAAAACCAAAAGTGAAACTACACAGGAGGGAAAAAGGAAAAAAAAAACTTTACTACTTTTTAGAAAGAACCCATCAGTCACATCTAGCCAAGGATTTTTGTTGTTCTGAGAAAGCCCTGTGCACACCCCTCTGCAGCCCCAGCCGTACGTGTCGCAGGCACAGAAGCCCTCTCTCGCCCTGTTCTGTAAGGGCAGGCTTGGCATCCCCCATATCCTTGCATCCAGCTGCAGAGCTGTGTCATGGAAAGTTTTTGGTAAGTGGAGCGGTGCAGAGCTGCTTGCCTCCCCTCATCCAGGAAAACGGCACACAGCTACAGTCTGTCAGCATTCCTGACATTCTCTTCCCTGTACCTAAACTCCCATTTTGCTTCTTAAAAAAGCAAAAGCCACAGATCTTAAACCAGCACGGCCCACACATTCCAGCATCACAAGAATTTGCCACGGGGCAATTCACAAAAAGTCACCATGAAGCTCTCCCTCCTTCAGCCTCCCAAGGAAACAACTTTGATTTCTGCTAGACCTCTAACAAACAAGTCCAAACACAGTCCTGCACAAAACACATGCTTCTTGATTATTGCTGGAGGCGAAGACTGGTTTCTAACGAAGGCGACGGAGCTGGTGCCTTGACTAGCAGTCCATCACCTTCAGCTTCACCCGGCCCCCCAGAAAAGCCTGGTGAGCTCCTGCAGGTGATCTAAAAGCCTCCTGGTTCCTTGAAGCTTCTGTGAGAAGTAGTTGCTGGGTTTACAGGGGGCAGTGGGGCACAGCCCAAGAATGTTCAGCTCTTCCAGGTGCTGAGACCACCTACCTACAAGTGGGCAAACATGAAAAGGCTCAGTGCCCTTGTTCAAGCGTGATTTGCTTAAAAAAAAACCTAAAAAAAAAACCCCAAGGATCAATCAAGATCCTTGATTTCTTTAAAGACTAAGTTTTTGGGTCTTAATGAAGTCCAGTAAAAGCTCAGTAAAAAACCCATGAAAAGAGCAGCAGAATACTTTCCCTTCTGTTTCTTTAGTGCCACATCCCACCCTTACAGAAGAGGTGCATCAGTAGCACCGGTTTCACCTCTCGGTGTCCTGCTCCATCCCTCAAACCTGAACCTGACACACGATCAGTCAGTCATGTCGCGCCTCTCCCCCGGCACGGTGATCCAAAGCACTTCAAAAAGGCTTGTGCTGGCTGGGCTGCCAGGGGGTTCATCCCACCCCTCAGCGCTGCAGCACGTCCCTGCTCTCCCCTCCTTTTCCTGCGGTACAGAGCGAAGGCGGCCTACGGTACTCCAGATCCACATCTTACCCAGAATTAATCACATGGCCTGAGCACAAAGGAAGGCCTGTCTCATCACCAATGTCAGCCCTGTTACTTGACTTAGCCTAGGAACTCTGACTCATCAAAACTGCCACAGGAAAAAAAAACCACCACAACACTGCCCCCTTTTTTTTTTCCATGTAAGATTTTTTTTTCCTTTGGCTTAAGCACAACATTTGTACACACCAGCCTAAGGAGTTTAATAAAGCCCCCTCAAAAATTCTATTGTCTTTCAGGTACAGCTCATGCTTTTCCGCTCTGGACTAATTGAGCCGTTCGTGGCTGATGTTCTCAACACAAGCCATGACTGACCAGGAAACAGGAGGGGTGCAAATCAGCAGACAAGCTCAGAAGTACTCTATTCTAACATCACCTAATCCAGCAAGAAACAACAAGTAAGAGCCAAAATAAATTACGCAGTCTCTGGGGGCCTGGTCTGTTCTAGTACTTATGTCATTATAATCAACTGTGCAGAGAAAACAGAAAAGTTACTGTCCTGCTGCTCATGAGACAGTCTTCAGTAAATATATTAACCGGATGAGTCATGGAACGGACTATGCCTATTGGACTGGAAACACCACTCCATGACCCCATGTACTCTTAGCAAGGGATTTAAATGCCTTCTCTGGATCCTTCTTACTCCCTCCCAAGAGCTGTGTTCCATCTCCTCTCTTTAATGAGAAGTCTAATCAACTACATCAACTGCACAGACGCTCAGCATCTACAACGAAGGTTTTACTCAATAGCTAGTAATTGCTCATTGTGTCCTTCCAAATTACGGAAGGACAAGCTCTCTTCCCATGACAAGGGATTTAAATCCTTGTCCAGAGGAGGGCCATGAAGATGATCAGAGGGCGGGAGCACCTCTCCTGTGATGAAAGGCTGCAAGAATCGGCCTTATTCAGCCTGGAGAAGAAGAGGCTCCGGGGAGCCCTTATATCACCTTCCAGTGCCTGAAGGGGCTACAAGGAAGCTGGGGGGGACTTTTTACAAAGGTCTGTAGTGCCCGGACAAGGGGTAACGGGTTTAAATTGAAATCAGGGAGGTTTAGATTGGATATCAGGAAGAAATTCTTCCCGGAGAGGGTGGGGAGGCACTGGGACAGGTTGCCCAGAGAAGCTGTGGATGCCCCATCCCTGGAAGTGTCCAAGGCCAGGCTGGATGAGGCTTGGAGCAACCTGGTCTAGTGGAAGGTGTCCCTGCCCATGGCAGGGGGGTTGGAACTAGGTGGGCTTTAAAGGTTCCTTCCAACCCAAACCATTCTAAGATTCTATGATCATCAGGGTAAAAACAGGACCACCCCCACACCTTAAGTCTTCTCTGGGCATTAGGACAAACCTCTCTCATTCTTGTGGAGCTGCTTGAAGACCCAAGCGCAGAGCTGGCTTTCCAAGTGCCACCACCACGCAGCTGAGCGGCCCTTCCTGGTTTTTGATGCTGTGCCAACTACGAAGTGTCAGATCCCACACTTCTTTTCCAGCAATTAGTGCATCTTTACCATAGATCCAGACATCTCTAGTAGCTGTCAAACACTTGACGATGAGTGGACTGGACACAGTTCTCCCCTAGAGAAGCTGGTGACTACTGCTGCCGCTTGAACAGGCCTGGGTGAAGCGTGACCTCCTGCTGCTTTCTGCAGGTCAGGATCCCACAGGCTTGAGGGCTGCAACCCACAGGTACAGTCCACTTGCCAGAGACCCTTCATCCCATTAGGCTACTTTTGTGAAAACGTGCACTGACTAGGCCCAGGGCTTTCTTTGGCAAAAGGAGCATCCTCTAGCCATAGTAATATAAAGTGGGGATGAAAAACGATGGAGATGGAGGAGAGTAATATATTAAGATTTCTTAATTGCACCAGATAAGGACTGCTTTGATTTGCATAATTTCCCCACAGCTGGTCCATTATGCAATAGACCTTCCTAATTTCTGACAGGAAAAAGCCTTTAACAGGGTTTCATGAATTAGCACTGACCTCCAGAAGCAACTCAAAACACACTAACAACTGCGTGCTGCGCCTGTGCAGTGAGGGAGGCTGAGTGAAACATGCTGCTGTCTGCAGACAGCTTCCAGGCAGCTCTAAACAGAAATGAAACCCCGTCTGCTCTCCTCCGCTACGCACACCCCCCTTGGATAATCTGCTTTTTGGGCTGAACAGCATACCCAGGCAGCTCACGGCCCTCCCCTCGTCCCGTTACCATTTAAAGTAAAACAGACGCTCTGCTCAGCTTCTCCTCACAGCTACAGAGACAAGGAACTTGTTCTCTCACACTTACGCTCTTTCTTTCCCTTCCAGCACATGATCCCACAGGAAAGAGGTTTCCTTTTCGGGCACCCTAACTCAGGGCAGACACATGCTGTTCAGCATTGCATCCATACACTGCCTTCTTCACAGCCTTGCTCTCTCACATCCTCATTTTTCAGGGGGTCCCCAATTACCCGCATGCGTTCTCACCGCTAAACGAACAAATCTTGTGACTTGCTACCAGAAAGCCTGAGGCAGCCGTACACTGTTGAATTATTCCCTTGTGTCGGTGCTTCAGTTCCAGGACAACTGCTTTACTATCCACGCAAGCTATGAAATCTGGAATGGAAGCGAGACGGTTAACAGCCTTCTCTATCAGAAAGCGTTCGCACCTCCTATTAGTCCAGCCAAGGCAACCCTAAGCCTCTGAAGCATTCTGAACTACCGTCATACACACACACTAAGGCTTCTTTGATGATGTGAAGCATCCAGAAATCTGCAACACCACCAAATCCTCCCCCCTTAGCGTTTTCTCTCTTTGATGACCTCGTTGAGCACACTGCCTGTTGCCCACCGGACTGAAGCACATCACACACTGGGCTGCCAAGCATCGAACGAGCTTCACTGAGGGGGAAAAAAACACACAGAAAAACAACCCCCAAACCCACCCCACACACTCCTCAATCCCCTTTTCCGAGGAACTGTTCGTTCAGCCCCGTTCTTCACACGGTTATGTCAACAGTGCCACCGCTGCAGCGCGCAGAGGCCAACGCCAAGCCAAGGTTTGAACAGCGCTCGGGCAGAGCGGAACACGGGCGGGCAGGGGCAGCCTCTGCGTCAGGGCCCTGCGCAGTCACCCTCTCCTCGGGGAGCGGAGAAATTCGGGAATTTCCCAGGAACGAGCCTAAACCTAAGGTAAATAAAAGTCTATACACCTCCAACTATCAAAAAATACCGAGAGGGAAGTATTTGAAGGGAAAATGACATCCAAACAATAGAGCGAAGAGCAGTTTCGGGGTTATGGGAGCAACCCGAGGGGCGTTTCTGCTCCACACACGGGTCTTGGACCACAAGAAGCCTTCGCTGCCGTTGCCAAGCGCGTTCCCGCACACTTGGGTTCGAAGGCAGGACGCGGGTGAAGGACTGCTCCTCCTCGTGGGCTGCGCGGCAGAACAGCGCCGGGGCAGGGCAGGAACCGCTTTCCCTGGGGTCACCCAGCGAACAGGGCGGGCACGGCAAGGGGCCATCGCCACCCGCTCCCATCACGCCCTCACGGCTACCCATAGGCAAATTAGCCCTAATTAAGCACTAATAATCCTGACAGCCCCCCTCCCCCCTCGTGTCTCAAGAAGTCTAAAGTA
>NW_010243595.1:111769-126411 GCF_000690775.1 Eurypyga helias | reverse complement strand
CCCTGGTGAGGAACGGGGGGAGAGACTCGTCTCGGCGCTTCCCCCTCAGCCCGTGAAAGCAGGGAAGGCACCAGCTGGGAGTCGTAGCAGCCGTAACTCTGACGGGGGGTTTGCAGACCTGGAGAAGTGACCGGTGACAGCGTCACCTCCTCCCCAGAAGAAGCAGGGCATGGCCATACCTCTGGAAATAGTCCCTTGCTGACAACGGGCTCCAGGGAATGTTTACACTGAATTAAGTATCTTCCTTTTTGTTTCTAATTTTAGACGCGGTTAAAAATACAGCACTGAAAACATTCCAGCTCCTGGTATTTTTGACACCTTAAAAAAAAATGCAGCCCATTCCATGTCACATGCCAGGAAAAACAGGGGTGTGGAGAGAGAGAGATGGCAAAAAGTATGGATTTTGAAGGGCCTGAGAGCCATCTGTCTAATGGGGAAGGCAGGCAGCCCTTCTGGAAATCCAGAGGTATAAGGGTACCTGGTCCGGAGCAGCGGCTCATGTTACCGAGTGTGATTCCTTGGAGCGGAAGGTCCAGCAGTGCTTGCAAAGACCTGACAGTACTCTTCAGACATTGTATCTCTCATTCTGTGCATGAGATTTCCTTTGTTTTCTCTTCTTTTACATCTCGGTGCGGTTACAGAGCCGACATCTTTCATTATGCTCATATAAAATCTTGAACTATTGCTAATTAACTTTTGTGGCTTCTACCAGGAAAAAAATAATCTGCTTCTGCACTTGAAATCATCAATCCAGTTTAAAGAGGACAGTGCTGCTTTTAGCCTCTTCACCGATATCCCTTGCAATGGGATTTATAAGAAGCATTCGAAGCATTCACATACTCAGTATCGTGGTTCCCAATTGGCTTTCTGCTAGAAGACTGCTGCCTTGTGTGGGGAAGGTGTGACAGTGTGCCACACACACGTCCTGTCTAGGGATGGAGAACATATGGTAAAGCTCAGTTTGGTTTAGTCCATGATACCAGAAATTCTGGGTAGATATTTGTTCGTAATAGACCATAACACCTGGTGAAAAAGAAGTATAGGAGGATGCAAGACAGCAAATTTGGTTGTGCAAGCAGCCTCTGAAAGGAAACCTAAACTTGAAGTTAGTTGCAAAAAGATTTAAGCTAACGACAGTGGAAAGATTGGCTTTCCCACTCTCCGACAGCTCTGCTGTGCTTTCTGCTTTGAATTATGTGGATCTGGAAGGAAAGCAAGTATGGTGTAGGTTGTTGTGCACTGTATGGAAATAATCATTTCCTGCTTGACGAAAGTACAGCTAGAGAGTCCATCTGAAATTTGGCAAGTTGTTTTATCCCCTCTTCCGCCGCAATACAGCTATGATAGTCGTTAGCGTTTGTGTAGCTGTTAACCAAAGAAAGCATGGTTCATCAAAGTACTTGATACAAAGTGTGTAATTTTGGAAGCATCTGCCTCAACTGACTTCCTTCTTGACTTCCAAGCTGAAGTTAATATAAATCGTATTTCTGAAGGAAAGAGATCCCACTCGTTTTGGCATCCTCCATTTCCATTTTAGTTCTTCCAACTGCACTATTGAGCTTGGAGCTTTTCCTGGCTCCTCATCTGATAGCTTCCTCTCCCCCCCCCGCTCCCTTGCTGGCATTCGACCTGATACTTGGACATTTGCCTTGGCTCAGGAATTGTTCCTCCTTGTCCTACTGCTGCAGAGAGCCACTTGTGGCCAGTCTCCTGCCATCTCGGTTCCACTTTCTGGGCTTGCAAACGCCTACAGAGCTGTGTTACCTTGGTCTCTCTGGTCTGACAGCTTACTGAGCTGTGCTGCTGCTCTCCTGCTAAGGTGTAACTGCTGCACGTACCGTGGTCACCCAGCCCTCTCTCAGGGGGGCAAATAGGTTGGTCCTGACTGCTCTCCCTGCATCGTGGTGTTACGGTGTCGTGCAGCAAGGAAGCTGAGACTAGTCTGCATACCTCAACATCACTTGCTGATGTTGCAGCCCTTTCCTTGTGAGTGTTTTGGTCTGACAATGTTCATGCTGACACCTGCTCCAAACGCTTCAAGTTTCCAGGCACGGCTCATCTTCCCTGTTAACTGATGTTGAAATCTGTTGTGATCTACCTGGGCTTGCTTAAGCACGGAAAGTTGATCTCTTTCACCTTGTGTTCTTTGGAGGACTTGGGAGAAAGCAAAACAAGGATGAATGCTGAAGATACTGATTTACCCATCCAGGACTCACCACTTGTATCTCTGGACAATTAGTTCCCTCCATCTTGCCTGCACCATTTCCCATATATCTCTCCTAACACCAAACTCATCTCCTGAACTTGCAGCCCAGAGCTCTAAGTTCTCCAAGTATAAGCATCTCTTACATTTTCAAAACACCTTTCAGAATGTTGGCTGTGTGGGAAGGCTATGACAGAAAATAGATGTGCAGTAACAGGACTGCGGCATCCTGTAGCCCTGATCCAGTCGTCTTCTAGTGCTGTAGCACTGCAGCACCACGTGTGACCCTTAGCAAACGCCTCGAGTCAGCTGAGGGCCTTTGCTCCTTCTCTCTCGTTACCTCACCCTCGTTGCGGCATTGCCAGTCATAGTTAATAAGGGAAGCTGTACGTGCACTGTGAATGCAGTTCCTAAAGAAGACCGGTGCCAGGACACCGGCGCTGCTTTTTTAATCTGCCATCTTGCTGTGAAAGAACTGATGGTATTTAAAGACCCCTCAAAAAGCTCGATGAAAGAAGTGGAAGTACAGGAATCTGGCTCCCTGATTCGCCGAAGGGCGTTTGTCTCCACAAAATGGAGCTGGGTTGGGTGGCACCCAGTTCACTTGATGTCTGCCCGTGTGCACCGCACTGTCGTGGTGAGGATGCCCCTAACTGCTGTCACCAGCCATGACGTGTCCACCGTCAGCCTCGCGGTGTCACGACTTCCTACACGAAACAGAACACACCAGCGCAATAACCTTGATGGGCTTGCAGGCCGTGGTATTTTCCAACACCTCCTTCTAATGAAACCTAACAGCTCTTGTTTCTTCATCTTGTTTGGTTTTCTAGAGTCACATGATGTAGGACATGCATATATTTTCATCTCTCCCAAACAAATGGGGTCATTTGACAGCCCTGTGAAAGAAGTTTTGTCCTGTTTGCTGAAGATTGACTTGTGATTGCACATGGGCCCCACACCAGGAGACTGTTGCTTCACTAGCATTGCCTGTGTCTAGACAGCCTTGGCCTTCTGGTTGAGGGCTTTTGGAGGCTGCAGCCTTCAAGCAGAGCTTCCTCTTTCCCAACAAGCCTCCAGCTGCTGGAATTTCTCCATTTATGTCTGATGTTCGTAGTGGTAGGAAATAAGGTTAACTAAGCAGAGGGAAATCTGGAAATAGAATCCAGGACTGAATATAAATGTAATATAAATGGGCTGGTTTTTGAAATGCACCGTAAATTATGAGCCATCACGAGGGGAATAGGTGGAAAAAGAGCAGTGTGTGAGAGGCTAACACCCTTTGACCACTGTAGTGGTCAGCTCGTGTTAAGCATCTGATTTGGTGTTAGCTGATGCCACTGGACCCTCCTTGTTTAGTTCAGTGAAAGACAGTTTAGACATTCAGTTTACAACAATTTCTCTGTCTTCTCTTAATACTGTCCCTCTTTATCTGTGAGTGAGTGATATATACATGGATTTAAGGTTTGTTGTTGTGGTTTTTTGTGGTGTGTTGTTTTGGTTTTGTGCGGTTGGTTGGGTTTTTTTGTTTTGGGGTGGAGGGTTTTTTTAGTTCTTTTTGTTTGTTTTAAAGGGATATTGAATATTTGAGTGGTCTGAGCACAGAAGAGAATTGGACTTGAAATAACTAAGTTTTTCAGTGAAGAAAATGCCCTGTGCTTTATGAAGTGGTAAACATTTTGCGTGCAGGAAAGACAGGGAGGAGAGTTTGGTTAGCTTCACTCATCATCTTTTATTAGGGAAGCTTGACTTACCTACCTGAAAACAGATGGAGTATTTGTTTTGCTTAGCTGTGAGAAGTTTGGCACCAAGCCAAAGGATCAACCCTTTTATCTCCTATTTCAAAATTCTTTAAAGCAACAAATATTCCATGTAGGAATAGCTTTTATGTTGGGCCTGTTATAGATTTGTGTTTTTTAAAAAAAAACCACAAATGGTGCAGGGCAGCTTTTGAGTGCAGTTAAACCTTAGTAACCAGCAAGTCCTCTTCTTGCTTCTTAACACTTCATGCTTATGACAATGCTCATGTCAAATAGGCCAGCGCTTTTCTACCAGTGTCTTCCAATTTGCAAAACAGCATCCGAATTTCAACAAGCAGCCTTCATATAGCAAATGTAGTTTGAGATTCTTTTCTTACATATTCCGCACCTGGTAGTTGAAGTCAAGTGTATGATCACATTTTTGACCCTCTCGCTTTTTTTTCTTTTTTAGCTATGAAATACGTTGCATGAGGCTCTGTTTCTTACAAATGGGTTCTTTAACGCTGGTGAACAAGAGTTTGTTTATTTGCCTTCTTTCTGGAAGAAGGCTTTGTTGTTTGCTGAAAACAAAAGCTGATCAGATGCAGATCTCTTCTAATCTGTTTTGATGATAAATAGCCTTGAAGCCTTTTTCTCTAGAATTTCCACTCCTAATTTACTTTTGTGAATATTAAAATAGCTGATGCTTTTGCTCCCAATTTCTTCCGGCTTGTGAGAACTCGTTTATTCTACAGAAAACCAAATTATTTCTCAGGCTTTGTTGGTGATAAGTATGAATCAGGCACATCAGATAGGAAACTGTGGAAGTGTGTTGTTCTCCCGCTTGACTTGGTTTTCTGCATGTCCTCTGTGCGAGGGCACGAGGGTTGGAAGCCACAAACTTCCTTCCCTTCCCTGACAATGGACAGAACCTGACAACTGTCTCCTCCATCCTACATGTCAAATAAGCACAGACACTAACTCCTTGAAGCTTTGTATCTTCAAACCATCTCTTACGCTGTTTTGTTGTTGGCTAGGTCCCATGGAAGATCTCTTGAATGTGGGCACATCTCCTCACTTACTGGCTCTGAGGTGCGCTGGGGTCTGCAGCCTGCGATACAATGAGCCATCCTTTTAAGAAGAAAAGTCTATGGTCCTTCTCTTTCAGTGAGCTGTTCCTGCCTAACAAGTGTCTACTACTTCTGTCTTTTGAAATAATCTATGAAAGTCGTAGATTTTTGTCCCTGACAAGTACTTCTTAACAACTGGTACCAAAATACTGTTCATTAATTTCGGGAGCTTTTTGTCTACCTAACCTGAAAGTTGAGGTGCCATCAAATGCAATGGTGGTTGAGAAGACGTCAGATTCTAGGAAGTGGGAAGCTGAGCTGCTCCGTCCTGTAGGGAAGGATGTATCCTGGTGCACAGCCACCTCATACCTTCACTCTGCTTTCCCCACGCTGCTTTCCTGTCCCTCTGTGGGTGAGCCTTTTGTCAGTGGGGCTTGCTCACAGGAGTGGTGGTGTTGCTGGGGTGAGGATGTGTAGGGAGCATTGGATGAAGAGGTGCTGTCTACACTTGCTTCAAATACAGGAAAATAAAGAACTGTCTGTCTCGGAATCCAGGATGAGGATGGTCTTGGCTAGCTTCCAAATTTAAAACTGGATCACGGCTGGTTTGCATGTCCTATAAACAGCAAGAAGTCAGAGCTTCCTTTAAACTTGTTAGGTAAAGCCCATGGACAGCTATGCCTACGTGTCTGGAATTTTAAAGTACTGTGACAGCATGTAGGAGTGTTACACTGGTCGCCGGACTTCACTTCTGTCCTTTATTGCAGTGGTTGAAGTCCAGCACTGATCTGTCCCCACGTGGACAGAAGGATTGTGGTTCTACTTCCAATGTGTGAGACTCAGTCCAGTGACTGGACTCTTCTGTCTCACTTCCCTCCTGGACTGTGATTCCTGTCACGTGTGCTTCAGAAATGAAGTGCTGGCTCCCCCAGTTTCAGAGGCAAAGGATACGGTCCTAAAATGATTTTGAAATAAGTTAGCACTCGCCTGCATTGAGGCATCCCAGCCAAGAGCTGTGCCCTTCCCACGTAGTCAGCAGCGCTCCACGGTGCAAATACCGATAGAGGTTAGAACAGATACCACAAAGCAGACTTCTGCTCACTTTGTTTCCCTTGAGTGTTAATAAATATGAGTGTCCATTTCCTAGAATGAGAGATCCTGGTATTGTGTTATTGGCAAGACTTTCCTGTACCAGATTTCCTTTTTGGCCAGAGTGTGTGGGCCCTCAGAGCCCAGGCCTTTCCTCTTAGATGGTCTCTGCTCAGCCCAGTTCTGTTTGAGCATGGGATCACCTTCATATACACCACAAGTACTTTGCTGCTGGAAAACCTGTGATTCACAGATGAGTAATAGTTGGAGAATGACACGTTTTCATGTTTAGGAGATGGTTTCAGACACTTCTAATTGGGATTTCATAGCCCTTGGCCAGCAAAATCTACCTAGTGTGAAATAAGAGGTGGCAGATAGGAGAATGCTATCAGATGTCTGAGACGTGTATTTCTATAAAGGCAGAGGTCAGAAAGAAGAAAAGGGCAGTCACAGTGAGATGTGTCAGTCCTGTGTTAGCTTAAAACATGGTCTAGTTCTGTTATTCTTGGAACAGCAGGAGTGTGAAACAAGCACTCTGGGTCATGTCTTGTCTTCTCCTTCCCTCTGTGTGGTTGCTCCTGGCCTTTCTCCTTCCATCTGCTGCTCAGACTCCTGTTCCTGCCCTGATGCACTGGGGTGGCCAAGCAGGTTGCATGTCTTTCTGGATGCCAAACTGTGTATGAAGAGTTTATTTAAATTTCTCAACTTGGGATTCTTTTCAGGAAAACAACTTCTTAAAAGCAGCGGTTTCAGATTGGGATTTTACTCTGGACGTTGTGTGGTTCTTCCACAGCACCAAATGCTTTCTTCAGACAGATCGTCATTAAAGTGGCATAATGATGTGCCTTGTCAGGGCTGGATCCAGCTGTGGCTTGGCCTGACAGATGTGCAGCTGTTTCGCCGCCACGTGACTGCCTGGTTGCACGTGTGCCCTTCGGTCTGCGGAGGGGAGAAAATGAGACTTGATATCCCTAAGGCCCCCCGCTCCTCTTGTTATTTCTGTCTCTGTATGTTGCTAGTGGCTACCAGAGGAAATGCCTAGTAGAAAATTAGAAATACGTTTTAAAGCTATTTGTAGAGAAACTGTTTCAAGAGGTTTAAACCAGGTTTCATATATTTTGGAGGTTAAATTGATACACTAATCAATGTTCCCTGTGTATGATGCTCCTGTCTTCCGATTTTTAGTCATTATTTTATTTTATTTCAGGACATAACTTGGCAAGATGAACACTCGGCTCCGTTCTCCTGGGAAACGAAGGTAAATATGCAGCAGTTTTATTTTTAAAGTTGGTTTGTCATTTTATACTGTTCCTTGTGCATTTATATTGTCTTCATTTTGAGACTTGGTAGGCTAACGTCACCTTTTTTCTGTGAGAGCTGCGTAAAGTGACCATCCCGCAAATGAAGCGGGGCTGGTGCGCTTCCATTTGCATCTGCAGAATCACAAAGTGGATTTAATGAACTAACGTTCTGGCTTCAGGTGCAGGTGTAAAACTGATTCATTCCAAATTATCTGACTTCTCATAGTACACTTTCTAAACAACTTTCCATGTTTAGCCAGACCAGCGTCTCAGGTGTTGTATACGCTTATCTAAGAGCATTTCACTTTTGAAGTCAGGGGTAAAGTAGTTAGGGAATGGGATGAGAAAGATACAGATGTCTAGTAACTTCATTGGATTTTTTTCTTAAAGCCTGTCTTATGCTTCATCTTTTTGTTATGTACTAGAATGTAATGGAATTTGTTAACCTGGAGCTACACTAGAGGAGATCCTCTCTAAAAGGCAGCTCCTTCAAAAACAGTATGTTTTTCTGTGGTGGGTTGTTTTGGGGGTTGGGTTTTTATGTTTTGTTTTGTTGAAGTATTATTTAGAATGGGATTCTCACAAGGCTAACACAGAGCCAGAGTTCCCCATCTTTCTGAACCTGCAGTGTAAGGAAACAGTTGTACCATGTTTCTGGTGGGAAATGAAGTTTAATTCTTCTTGTTGAAGAAAATATAGGAGAAAAAACCCATCTCATTGTCTGTCTTAACTGAGTATAGTGAGCATGTTAATTTAATCACACATTTCAGACTTCATGTTTTCTGGCTTTATCTGCCAGAGAAAGCTGTTCCCCCCTCTGCTTCTCCCTTTTTTTGCCCTTGAACTATGTAGATAATCATGTATGAGCTTATGAATATAATCTTAGCCTAATGCAGAGTAATTATTTGGAAATGCCAGTGAATACTAAATTAATCCAGTTGACCCAACCCTACACTTCTTGTCAGCCTTCCCTGCTCAAGGTCACTGCCTCTAGCCAGTGCCCCATCTGTGCTTTGCAGATGCTGATTAACCTGTAACTCCGTGCAGCTCCTGGGTCCCTGCCACCAACAGTGCTGGGGTTTGAGAGAAAGCATTCCAGCATTCACTCGCCTTAAAACTCCCTTTTGGGCTGTGGTGTTTCAGGACCCACTGGAGGATTCTTTGCAGTGGAAGCTGGGTAGCTCAGGCAAGCATCCTGTCTTTTAGAACCCTTAAAAGAAGCAGCCACTGGATAATACCAAAGAGGCTTTTAGGACAAGGAACTACTGGAGAGGGTCCAGCGCAGGGCATTAAGATGATGAAGGGCCTGGAGCACCTTCCCTATGAGGAAAGGCTAAGAGAGCTGGGTCTGTTTAGCTTGGACAAGAGGAGGCTGAGGGGGGATCTTATCAATGCTTATCAATATCTGAAGGGTGGGTGTCAGGAGGATGGGGCCAGGCTTTTCTCAGTGGTGTCCAGTGACAGGACTGGGGGCAATGGCCATAAACTGGAAAACAGAAGGTTCAGCCTGAACATGAGGAAACGCTTCTTCCCTGTGAGGGTGACAGAGCACTGAACAAGCTGCCCAGAGAGCTGGTGCAGTCTCCTTCCCTGGAGACTTTCCAAAGCCGCCTGGACTTGTTCCTGTGTGATCTACTCTAGGTGATCCTGCTCTGGCAGGGGGGTTGGACTAGATGATCTCTAGAGGTCCCTTCCAACCCCTTCCACTCTGTGAATCTGTGGGAGTACTTGGGTGAAGCTGTCAAGAAAAGAACAGCAGCAAGTATGGCCCTCATTGACCCAGGTATGGCCCCAGGTGAAATAAATCAGGTGTTGGAAGCAGTGGTGTTGTCTCTCCCCTGCTTTTTGGTGCAAAACGCAAAGCTTAGGTCTTGGGAACGTGGCAGCTGTAGTTGTATTTCTAAGTTCTGACTTGACAGGGTTTTTTAAGTTCTGAATACTTGAACTTCCTGGAGATGGTGCTTCCTGTAATGCATTGCCTAGTGATCCATGGGGGGAAGCATCTGCATTCAGATGGATCTTCTCTTTAACTGGTTGTTGACTTTTCTTTTAAATGCTTGTATATCCAGTGAAGTGGTTTGCAAACCAAACTGTGGCTTATCTCTTGCTGATTCAGATAATTTTTTACTATCCTCCTGATGTCTCACAAGGAGTGACCACAATGCTCTAGTTTCATGCTTTACAGTAATGAGCAAAGGATCACAGAATGAGGTGGAACACTCATGACTGCTGACGAAAAGTGAGGTGGGGAGGAGGTTGCTTTAGAAATAATTATTTGTCTCAGCTAATCAAGCTGTGCTTTGCTCTTTCTTCCTCCCTCCTTGCTGACCAGAGATAAAAGCTGTGCCTGAGCTGTAGGTTGAAAAGTTGCATGAGCTTTCCCTTTAGTTCTAGAGAATCTATTTTGCCTGGCTTTATGGGGTCTGGGTGGGTTGGTTTGTGTGGGTTCCACCTTTTGCTTTTTTCCCCAGTGTCCCGTGTTGTGTCAGTCTTTCACCCAAATCCTTCAGCTGCTGAGTCTTCCATTTCTGAAGGTGGAGATCTTGCTTCATGCTTGCTCTTTTGATCTCTTCCCTAACCAGTTCTTTAGTAAGATAATATTGGAAGGCAATTACTCCAGAAAGTATCCTTGCCCAATCAGTCCCACGTGGGGAAACAGTGAAGAAACCTGAGCGAGCTGTTTGGTGTCTTGTGGGCCAGATCTCTTCGCGCTGTTATTATGTGTTGTCGGGCCCTTACCATTCCAAGAGCTCTACCTCACGGGGGATTATTCTTTCCGTAATACTCTTTTCCCTGATCTCCCTTTCATGCAGAGTTTTTTGTTCCGGTTTTGTGCTGGCTTTAGTCAGGACAGGGTTAATTATTCACACGTTATTGCCGTGATGACAAAATTCCTTTGTTCTTTTCCATCTTTGCATGAATGCGCTCTGTCTTAGCCAAGGAAGGGAATGTGGTGTTCACTTTCTGCTTTTGCAGAGAATGAGACAGCAGAGATGTAAATCAGTAAAACCAGTAGGCTTGATTATTTTTTTTAACATTGAGAATGTAAGAAGATAAAGGAACAAAATCAGTGTTTGTAACTTCACTACTCTCTCAGTTTTCCTGAAGTAAAAGAGTAGGGAAGAAGGGAGGGTATGTTTTTTGCAAGTGCTGAAACACTCTCGGCTGTCACGATGGTGCCAGTGGTGGTTCCAGCTGATTTGGTATGGACAAATTTTTCCCACGGTAGCTAGTGCAATGGATTCCCGAATTCCATGACTGTCAAACCTACCCGGAGAAGGGTGTATTAGATTGCTGCCACTTGGGAGAGAACGTTGTTGAAGGGCTTGACAACTTCACTTCTGTCAATGTTAAACTTTGTGTGTTTTCATTTCAAGCACAGATGTGAGGTGTGGCTTAATTCGTCGTCTCACAGCCAACACTTGCACGAGTATCTCCACCATTTATAGCTGTTTGTACTTAAAGTTCGTGTTCTACCTCTTCGTTTTTAAACCCACAAACAAAGCAGAATGTAAATTGCTGAGTTAGCTGATAGACAGCATTTAAAATACTAATATTTTTAATAGAAAACCCCAGGACTTCGCAGAAGGAAAACCGCTCTGGAAGCGAGGAGTTCTCGAGGCGCTGCAAATAAGCTGACCTTTTAAAACTAGAGATTGAATTGGAGGGAACGACTGGGCTCATGGGTGGAGCCCTCGTAAACATAACACGTCTCGAAATGCGGGTTACGTTTTTAACTGGAGCTGAAGCCAGGTTTATGAATTTAGGGCATTCTATTTAGGGCTTCAGGTTTAAGTGAGATGAAAGCTGACATTTTGGCTGAGTTTAGCCTTTGAGGTTTCTTGGTTCGTTTGAAGTAGAAATTCAGTGAAAGTCAGCACGGACCCCAAGATATAAATGGAAAACAAGAATCATGCCTGGGTTTGGAAATAAAATTCCTCTGCAACTACTCCTGAACTTAGAACTTTCTCTTTTGGTGTGGGGTGGGTTTTTGGTTTTTATTTAGTAGTGGGCAGAAAATATAATTTCAGTCTGCCACCTCAGCTAACGCATTGGATGCACAAAGCAGCATGGGAAAAACTTGAAATCTATTTAGAATTCATGCTGTTAACCAAGTTTTATTCCAAATGCTTAAAATTGACACATGCACAACTGAAAATCTGTTGGTCTTGAAACAGGTAGAACAGTTGTGAAGGTAGCTTTAGAGTCCTTTCTGTACTTAGCTCCTGGCTTTTTTCTCCTTCAGCTCTCTTCTACTTCCAACAGGCCCTCAGATATATTGTTGGAAAGAGACACCTTCAAGGTGTGTTTAAAAGCAAAGAAAGAAACAAAAGGAGGCAAAAAGAGGCAGTGTGAAGCCTCAGTCCCCTCAATAATCTGGTTGCTATCTGAATTCCCCTAATTATATTGCTACAAAAGTGATCTAATCCCAGTAGTGATTTAGAAAGAAAAAAATTATGCCGCACTTATAAAAAAACATGTTTTGCAACCTGTGTTTCTTTTATCTAAAACTAAAAGACAGTCTTCAATATCCTTCTTTGTACCAAGTCCTTGTTGGTTTTGTGTTTTGGGTGGGGTTTTTTTGTTTTTTTTTTAATGGGAAGAAAGTGGCAGAGAAAAAAGATTGCTTCTTTCCTTAGCAGTTTGATATTAGAATTTGTTGTTGTAAACTATACTCTGGTGTGATTATGCTGACCATTAGTTCTTGAGGAAAAAAGCCCCAAAACAACTTGTGGTCGTAGTAGCTGTGTTCAAGGTTTTTTTGACCAGTAACAGTGGCAGAACAGAATGCTGTACGCATCACCCAAGAGTACATCATGGAACTTGCTCCAAAGCTCCGCGCTGTGTATCCTTGGCGTTGTCTTTCTGTGTGGACTAAAATCACTTAGATTGTTTTTGAGTGCTTTGCTCCATTTTTTGCCCTTGCAAACCTCTGCTTACCTAAGGATTTATTTCTGACTCTGACAAGATCCTGAAAACACCCACGGTGTGCACAGGAAGCAAAGCAAAAACTGCAGCTACTTTGGGTCCCACGTTTATTTTGGCTTTGTCCATTCAGCAAAGCAAAGTCATCTTCTAAATCGTTTTAAACTTGGCTTTCTTACCTCTGCATGTATCAGGCTGCGCTTAAAACAAGTTGCTTTTGACAGTGTTTCTGCAGTCTCTGTCTCAACAATTTGGATTTTTCAGGCTGCCAAGCAAAACAATTTGTTTTGGCCGAGTTTGCTTGACCCTTTAGTAAAATACTACACATTCCTGAGGAGTGAGTAAGATGCTTAAAAAAAAATAAACTCATGGGGTTTTTTTTGTGGTGATCTTGTTTTTGATACAGACTTATGAACTGAGACCTGATTTTATACAGTATTATACACTTTCTCAGTGTGTAGTGCCTCTCTTCTAGAATACATTGTTTCCCATGTGTGTATACAGCCAGCATTACAATTTAGTGGATTATTTCTGCCTTGAGCTTGAAGTTAGGTTCAAATTTTTTAATCCAATAAATAAAATTCTTAAATTCCTTGAGATGGTCTTTTTAAGGAAAGATGGACACGCAACTTCCTAAAAACTGCGGTATTTTAGTTACATTTATTAGACATTTAGGCTGATATAATTACGTATATGTATTAGACAGAAAGATGATCCAAGACCTAGGCATCCTTTAGTTTAACCCTTGCAGTGGTTTGGGACCAGAGGGATAAGACTGAAAAGAACACAGACTTCTAGGTTTGCTCTACCTCAAAATACTGCTTCGTGTGTGCTTTCACGTGAACTTTCTCTCTCCCTCTCTCTTACTGTGTTGAGAATGACTTGCTCTTGCAATATCTTGAAAATTCCGCTGCTGTTAATAGCTTTTATTTGAATTCTGGTAACTTCTAGAAGTGGCAGTTGGGACTGTACTAGCCTATCTAAACTGTGGAGACTTTCTGGGCTGAACAGTTCCCAGAAATACCTTTTGGATGGATGATAGGAAAAAAAAAAGTATTTTTATTTTATTCTTTAAATGGGGATTTGCAGTACAGAAACTACAGCTTGTTCAAAGCCATACAAAATCTGTGGAAGCAGCTAGGGTCTGCAACCCACTCTCTCTAGAACCCCAAACTGCCGAAATGACACGCCACTTGTGACCATCAGATCTCTTAGGGCAGTGTTCGGTGTTTGCTTCCCAGGGTGGCAGCTGGGCAGCTGCAGCTCAGAGCAGCCCTGCCCCGGCCCGAGGAAAGCGAACGTGCGCTACAGCCCTTTCCAGACCAGCTGCTGCCTGAAGTTTGACTAGGGCCAGGAGGGGTGTGTGTCGAGGTATTCTCATGGCTGGCAAATGTAAAGGAAATGGGTTTTGGGGGTAAATGGCCTTTAAATGTCACGTCCTTCCTTCTCCTGCTGATCAATTGCCAATTTGCATTCTGATGTAAAAAACTGAAAGCAGAACACTAAACTCCCATTTCTAGTGAATCCTTGGAAAATGTCACGTCCTTCCTTCTCCTGCTGATCAATTGCCAATTTGCATTCTGATGTAAAAAACTGAGAGCAGAACACTAATTAAACTCCCATTTCTAGTGACTCCTTGGAACGTACAGTTCTACTCATGATTTAGGTGTCAGCATGGGGTGTTTCACACATGGGTCTTCTCTGTCTCTATGTGAAATTGTCTTCCTACTTAGACTGCTGCTCTGTTGTTTTTTGGGTTTTTCTTTTTGAGGAGCGGGAGGTGGGGTGTTTATAGTATTTTCTTGCCAATTTTATGACTTGAAAGATACTGCATTTTAATAATTTTCTTTCATCAGCTGCGTTTCTTAGGGGTTGAATTGTCTTAAATAACGTTGAAAGTCAAATAGAAGCGTTATGTATTTCAAGGAAAATAGAGCAGTTTGTGACTGGTCCACAGAAGTTCTTAGCTTCTCGAGCTGGGTGCTGGAAGCAGAATTACACATCTGACCTCTGGGGGCTGTGTTTACATCACGCTGAGACGCAGCGCTTTCAGAACCTGTCGGGGTAGTCTTGTCGTCTTTGCTTTCCTTGAGGGAGAAAGGAAACTCCCAAAGAAGTATTTTTGTTCAGATTATTCCATGTCAGGTGATGAACTGTTTGATCTGCAGAGCATATCGTGACACAAATATGCAATCTTAAATGTCACGTAGCCCTGCCTTCTGAAATGGAAAGGTGGCCCCCACGGTCTCTGTTCGAAAAGGACAAGGAGGGCATCCTCTCCAGAACACGTATCCGCGAGTGGGTTGGAAAGGGTACG
>NW_010243595.1:102893-111734 GCF_000690775.1 Eurypyga helias | reverse complement strand
CTGCACTAGAAGTGGTCTGCCGCTTCCACACCAGACCACCCGGCTGATGTTTGACCCCTGGGAAAGAACAGAAAACGTGACCACAGGCAGTGGGCCGGGACCACAGGCTTCTGCTCCACAGAGTAAAATCTTCCCAGGAGGCCTGCCTTGGCTTGTCTGTCATGCTGCCGGTGAAGGGTGAAGCCAGCCGTCTTGTTGAGCTGTCCTTTTCCTAATGTTTTTTCTAACAGATCCCTGCTTCTCTTCCCTCAGTGCTATTCCTGGGGTTTGTTTCCCAACAGTGTTCTGGTGGATCTGGGGCTGTGATGGCCCCTCTGGGCACTGACCTTCCCTCTCTCTTGGGCTCAGGGGTGAAGGAATCATTTTTCTGAAAGTGACTGCTGCTGTGGTGGCCTTCAGCTACTGCCATCGCAGCGTGAGCCCTGGGACAGGCTAGTTGGAGGAAGGAAGACTTCTGAAGGATAGGGAGTAGCACTGGTTTAGTTCCTACATGACAAGGTACTTAACGTCTTCCAAGATGGGGGGGCAGGGGGAGAATTTCCCCCTTGGGTACTGGGGAAGTACAGGTCTCTTTTATATTGTGTTGTGGGGGTTTTTTAAGCTGGGATTTTATCAGTTCTGAAGTCTTAAAGCATCTTAGCTTCGGGGTGGTAAATCTCTATTCGGAGTGTTGCCAAATGAGCTTAGGGAAATAAATCCCTACTTTTAATATGGGTAATGGCAGTCACTGTAAATAATCCTCAACACCATTGCATCCGTAGTTTGTTTATGCAGAATTTATCTAAGGGAAAATACTCTGCTCTTAAACAAAAAGTCATGACAAAATTAAAAAAAACTGATAAATTGGAGCACTGAGGTTTTTCCTGGTTTTTGCAGGCAGGGTGGGGAGTTGAGCTGTTTGGTAAGGGTTGCATGTATGCTTGTACTCAACCTATTCTAGCTGAGCTACGGTTACTTACAGCTTATGTTCTGTATCTTTTGGTAACACAGTATATTCCTAATGAAAACACGGAACCTGGTGCTTCTTTGCCTATATGCTTGGAAAAATATCTAGTGTATTTAATGATTTAGGAAGTTCAGGTGTTAGTCCCTGAATCAAATTATGGGTAGTCAGATGCTGAGTGTTGAAAAAGAAATATGTTTTGCAAACAATCAGTTGCTGAGTGAACATTTGCCCTTTGATGGGAAGTTTATGAATATTAAACACCGGGCTTGCGAGACGGGCTGGATCTGAAGTCCCTTTGAACTCAACATGCACAGTAGTGCAGGACTCGAGATCAAACATTGCTAGTGAAAACAGTATGCAACTAGGGCTTGTTTTAGATGGGAGCCCACAGCTTATTGTGGTTTTATTCAGGAAAGGCCAGGTGGTGAAGTAGAACGGGGAAAACATCACAAATCTGTAATGGACTTCAAAAGTATCTATTAAGAGCTTGTAGCAAAAGCTAAGATTTTAAATGTCCTCTCCACTCTTTCAAAACTAGTCAGGCCCATAATGACAGTCGCATTGGTCTAGCTGTAAATGTGGGGTTTGGGGGATATTTTTTGCACTGTTTGTTCTTTTTTCCAAACAAAACACCAGACCTCAGGTGGCTCTTTTCTGGCACTTGCTGTGCTCCTAAATACAGGAGTGTTTATGTGTTCCTCAGTGAAATAAGGCTTAACTTTTTTTTAGCCTAAAGAGCAGCCAGCTAGTTAACAATCAAAGATTACTAAAGTGGTGGTAAGTAAAACAAACATTTTAAAGTCATGTTCACCTGTATGTGGCTTTTGCAAGATCTGGCTTTAACTGAGGTCACTTGCTTCCTTGACCCAGTGTTATTTCTGAGAAATGAGTACAGCTGTCTGCACTGCAAGTTAAAACAAAACAAAGCTCTGGAGTGAGCGAAGAACTGGCCCTGCTGGAGTTGTTCCTCTTCCTTCAGAGGGGCATTAGAATTGTAAAAAGCACTTATCTACGCATACCTGTTACATCTAATCCTTTCTCTTGGAAGTAGATGGGGTTGCAAGGTGCTGCCAACCATTTCAAAGAGTATGATGGAAGATTGCCTTTTAAACTACACTGTAAAGCTTTTTTGCTTTATATTTTCATGTAAAACATCTATGGCTTTCAAAATGCTTCCACGAGTGCTCTAATGTCTTAGTGCTGCTATTCTAGTGTTGCAGTACTGTGCATACTGTGCTGTCTTGGATGGTGCCGAGTACCTCGAGTGTGATTGTTTTCTCCAGCTCCTCTGCAGCAGGCCTAGAACTCTTATGTTTGTTTGCAGCTCAGACTTTTTCATAAAAATTCGTATTTTTATGTAGCTACAAAGATAGATATTTATTGAGGAAATAAGTTAGTTTTGCTGTGGTTTGTGCTGTCTTGGAGTTGCTTAGCCGTGGGCAAAGGTGTTACCTTAGAATCACAGAATGGTTTGGGTTGGAAGGGACCTTAAAGACCATCTAGTTCCAACCCCCCTGCCATGGGCAGGGACACCTTCCACTAGACCAGGTTGCTCAAAGCCTCATCCAGCCTGGCCTTGAACACTTCCAGGGATGGGGCATCCACAGCTTCTCTGGGCAACCTGTTCCAGTGCCTCACCACCCTCTCTGTGAAGAACTTCTTCCTGATATCCAATCTAAACCTCCCCACTTTCAATTTAAACCTGTTACCCCTTGTAAAAAGTCCCCCCCAGCTTCCCTGTAGGCCCCAAGGGTCTTGGTCTCTGCACATCAAGATTAGAAGTTCAAAACTGTGCTTTTGAAGGGCTTTTTTAAACTTTTACTTTCTCTTAACTTTTTCTTTAACCCTGACCAGAGTCAGATGGAGTTCAGCGTTGCATCTCTGTCCATCCAAGAACAAGGTGGTGCCCAGCTGCAGAATGAACAGAGGCAGCCCATTAAAGCAGCACCTGGTGTCCAAGTCCCTAAATCTTCTCAGGCCGCCAAGACCCCTGGCTCTGATGGGTTGATAGCATCCAGAAAGGAAGAGGAGTCCTCTTTCTGGAAGATAAATGCAGAGCGCTCAAAGTTCGAAGGAGACAAGTCTGAGTTCCAGTCCCTGACGCCCAGCCAGATCAAGTCCATGGAGAAGGGAGAGAAACCCCTTCCCTCCTTTTACAGACAAGAGTCTGCTCCAAAGGAGATGGCAAAAGTGGAGAAGCCCAGCATAACTAAACCAGAGAAGTCTGTCACCCCCAGCCTACCTTCTGTGTCTCTCGAATGGGAGAAACCGCGACCCACTCAACTCCCCGTTAGTTCTCTAGATGACTTCCTTCTTCCTGACCCACCACAGGACCTGGCATGCTCTAGGACAGACAAGGAAGATTCTGATGGTACTGTACTTACAGATCCACAAATGCCTGGACAGGTAAGGACTGCTGTATCCTCTGCCCTTAGATTTAAAAACTGCAGAGCACGTTAAAATCAGACAAGGTCGCTCTGGAAGGTAAAGCATTAAGCCATAGCTAAGCTTTCTGGCTTTCTATCCTGCAGATTTAAAGAACTCTATTAAACCAACATGTTAACTGCTATTGTTTGTTTCAGTCAAGTATTTTTAATATAGTAAAGTGCACAGGAAAAGGGCATTATTTAAATATAATAGCAGCAACACTGATATGGCATCCAGTGGCTGACTGACTAGCAAACTACCTAACAGTTTGGTAGAGAATAGCTATATCAAGTAAAAGAAGGTGGGTTTTTTGATGTTGGTTTTTTTTTTTCTTGGATCAGCAAAACACTTGATGGAAAAAAAAAAAGTGTTTTACCTTGAGAAGCAGATGAACTGGAGCCTAGGATACGTGCACATGGCATAGCGGTGTGTAGCACAGCATAGCTGGTTTCTCAGCTGTTTTCGGTGGTAGCCCAACAACCGCCTCCCAGTGTTTTGTCCCAGGCAGCTGGGCTGCTTTCAGATGTGTTTTCTCTTGAAGTCCAAAATGGAAATGGAATGAGATTCCAGAATTAGCCTTCTCAATGTTGTTTTTAATAAAAAAAACCCCAACCACTCAACCAAAAAAAAAAAAACAACCCTTAAGCATCTCAATAGCCATTTGAAGCTGTTTAAAAAGCAGATGCTGATCTGTGAGAAAAGAAGGGGAACAACAGGATATGGTGAGGGAAAGCAAAGGAAGAGAAGCCTGAAAACTGTGAAGTAGAGGAGTGGCTGTTCAAGCAGAGCTGTGCAGTTCTGTTTGGAATCCGTAGCATCCCTGTGGCATAAGCCGCACGTATTACTCTGCGCCTCAAGCACGTTGCACAGCTGCTTCTCTACCGTATTTTCCCAACAGCGGTTGCTTCAATTCCAAACAAGATGATGTGAGGTCAGAAAGATGCAGGATGAGGTAAATACTTGCAAGAGAAGTAAGTGGCAGCACTTGGGAGAGAAGAGTACTTAAGCCACTTCAGTATTTGCAGCCCTGTGTTTTTATTCCTATAGCTAAGGCATAAGGCTTCTTGAGCGGTTTTGCTACAGATTGTGACCACAGTAGTCTTGTAATTTTAGCTAAAGGCTTTGTCATGTTTTCCTACGTATTAATGGTTTGTTACAGTTGTAATTCCTTCGTGAAGGTTGTCTAGCTAACTGAAAAGCCTGGTTTTTCTCCCTTTGGAGAAACAATCCTCCCATGTCAAAATGTGTACAGTACAGAGTAGCAGAGAAGGTAGTATGGTGAATCTTCTTTGATTTCTTTCTGGATTATCTTCCCTGTTCTGGGGAAGAGAGCCATGCTTTAGCACTCGGCTGCATCCCTTGGGTCTTCCTGAACACTAAAACCACCTTGAACCTCGTGGCTGAAAGTGCAGCCCTGCAGGATTGAGCAAGTTCTCTGTAACCTAGTAAAGAACTTGTCAACAAGGTTTAAACTGTGTCATTTTCTGGAAGCAACTGGCTGCCATTCCAACAGGCAATCCATTGAATTAGTGGCGCTTACATTCTGCGTTTGTTTCGTTCTCTGCAATTCCCACTCCAGTGGGAATCGATCTTTTACGATGCTCTTCCTTGAGGGGAAAAAACCCCAACGTTTTGCCTCCAAACCATTACAAGATTTTTATTAGGAATTCCCTTTCTGGTTGTGAGTATTTTTCCATGTCTGGCATTTTTCTGGTGGAGGCTCTTAGGAATCCTAGAGCAAGGTGAAAAACTTGGAATTTTGGCAGATAGTATATTAAACTTCCTTTTGTAGATGTCGAGTACTGAGTTTGTAGTAGCATCGTTAATCACCATGTCTTACTACTTTTCTTTTTTTTCCCCTTACAGACTAGTACAAGCAATGTTATCTTGAAGACTGGCTTTGATTTTCTAGACAACTGGTAAAAGATACTTCAAAATAGTTCAAACCAATTTTGGGGAAGGCGTGGAATTTTCCCCTTGTATGTTAATTTACTAGCATTTGTGTCTTTTCTTTTTTTTTTTTTTCCTAGAAGTAACTTTCAAACTCTTAAATGTTGCCTTTGTATAAACTTTTGTAATACCATATGCATTTTGGGGTTTCCAACAGTGATAGAAGTGTGGTTTCATTTGGGTATTTTTTTAAATCGCTGTTAAAATTTTTAGTAGCTACTGTGTTGAGAGGATGGGAGAAGTCACCCCCTACACGTTAAAGAAAAACGAGAGTCTCCGTATCCTAGAAATGGAGCCTACAGGACCAGATTGCTGTTTTCAGTCAAAACCTTGCTAGCATGGCTTGTAAGAAATAGCTTCCCACGTGCGGGGTTTCCAAATAAGCAAATAATTCCATACTCCAGGTAACTAGCAAGACCAGTGGGAAGAATAAGCGTATGGACAGATTGCATTGATTTCTGTTTCATTTGAAAGTCGCTTCTGTACCACTTATTTGAAAACACTTTTCTTTTGAAGAGGGCAAAGGTGTTGCCAGAATGATGGATCTAAAGAAGCACCGTGTTTGTACCCTACAGATCCGCTAAAATAACGCAGGAGTGTTACAAAAATGACGGGCGTTTCTGGCCTTGAGATTGAAGACTTGGGGGTTCGGTGGCAGGGAATGGGATGACACCCAATGAACGGGAGAAACTGTCTTCAGGGAATACAAGCCTAACGGTTTCTGGTTTCGCTGCCTCCTTGCTGGGCATAAGTCCTCGTAGTTGTAGTGCTGGAAGCATGGCACTGGGAATTGCTGGGGTGTAGGTTACCTTTTGTGTCAGGAAACCACTATGTTTATGGGAGGTTATCGCAGTATAAGGCTTCTCTGTTTTTTAAGCAGCTTATCGTCTCAAGGACTCATCAACTTTGGTGCTTTTCCCTCCTTGTGGGTACATTCTCTTCAGCGTCCAGCATCCCGGGTGACATTCGTTCCTGAGGCGCAGAGGCATCTGAAGGTGGCCCTCGGCCGACTTGCCTCCAGTTCTGCTTTCGAATGATCTTTGTTTGGTGTTTAAAATGTAGAGAACAAGACTAGCTGTCGTTTGAATCTGTCGTCTCTGAAATGCAGCATGATTTACACACTGACTCTCACTGTGTTTACCTCACCTTGAAGCCTTAATTCCCCCTACGCACAGCCAGCGACTGGTCTGCTCCGATGCCAAAGGTCTGACCTTTCCCGTTACCTCAGCAATAGTCCCATAGCGTTTGTTTGGGGTAGAAGGCAAAACACCGGGCTGTAATGGGTCTAAAGGGTGCCAGCCAAAGCTCTACAAGAAGGTCACCACCTCCCAGACCGTAATTGTGTAGGCTTCTCCTGGATTGGCACTGGGCATTTGGTTCAGTGCCAGGGGCAGTTAAACGTGCGGAATTGGGTGCTGCAGGATTTTCTCCTGTCTGTTACAGGAAGAGTTGGAGGTGTCCTGGAGGAATCCTTTCCTCTAATAGGTGTGCTGCTCGCTCTGAACAAGCAGAAGATGCCGATAGAGCAGTAAAACTTACTTGCTGATCAAGGAAGATGCTGTAAGCTGCTCCCTCCCCCACCCTAAAAAAACCAGAACCACCAAACCCAAAACCTCCAGGTTGGTTTTTATTTTTCCTAGTGTTTTCTTAAAAGGTTTCTTAGCTGAAGGGGAAGATGGCCACAGCATGTAAGTCATGGCGTAGCCTTATTTATAGACTTCCGAGAGCAGCTTTACGGCCTTCCCGAGAAGTACGGGCTCCGGTAAGGCGTGGATATCGTCTCTGCATTCAGCCATTCGGAAGATACGTGGTGTTTCTACCAGCTGGGAGTTCACTGCTGGTGTTTTATTAGCTGACCTTTTTTAGCACCTGCTACAAGCACCCGGTGTTAATGCAGCTTAGGACGACTTCAGCACAAATTCTTTAGGTGTGTAATTAGGATCGACTTGCACCTTGCTTTCAGAGCTGACAGGTACTAACCCGGGGTTTTACAGTTACCAATGAATCCAACTTTCTGTACATCCAGCTGCTGCACAGTTGCAAATCCAACCTAAAGGTGCGCGTTCTAACCTTACCTTGATTCGGGGAGATCTGACGGCAAAGTCTCCTGCTGCTGAGGAGGGTTATTTTAAACCTCTGCTCGGCACATTAAAGCTTCTTAGGGAAGAACCTGGGCTGCCTGACTTGTCCATCGGCTAACCCGACCCTCATACACATTGGGACCAGCTGGTAGAACATGCTGCACAACTTTTTACTTATCCTGGTAGGTTTTTCCTGTGCTTTGACAAGAGTTGATGCTCCTTCTTTCTTTAATATGTTTTTATTAAGCATTCTTACAAAAAAATTGTACTTGGTCACATTTTATATTAATGATGTTTTAATAAAGTCACTTTAAATAGAACATTCAAGGGTTTTGTGCTGTTTTGTGCGTTGTCCTTAATACTCCACTTTCTTCAGTGCCACTGGAGTTAGAATCATCATTAAATGGTTTGGGTTGGAAGGGACCTTAAAGACCATCTAGTTCCACCCCCCCTGCCATGGGCAGGGACACCTTCCACTAGACCAGGTTGCTCAAAGCCTCATCCAGCCTGGCCTTGAACACTTCCAGGGATGGGGCATCCACAGCTTCTCTGGGCAACCTGTTCCAGGGCCTCACCACCCTCTCCATGAAGAGCTTCCTCCTGATATCTAATCTAAACCTCCCCGCTTTCAATTTAAACCCATTACTCCTTGTCCTGTCACTACAGGCCCTTGTAAGAAGTCCCCCCCAGCTTCCTTGTAGCCCCTTCAGGTACTGGAAGGCTGCAATGAGGTCTCCCCGGAGCGTTCTCTTCTCCAGGCTGAACAAGTTGTTGGGGGCATCTTCAATCTGCCTGAGAGGCAGCCAAGAATGGCTCTAGAATTTAGAAACTTAGAAAGTGAGGCTGTTGAGGGAAGCATCTTTGCCTTACTGTTTTATCTGGCAGCTGGGGACAGGAAAAGATTTGGAACTTTTATGAAGACTAAAATCTATGTGTACTTCATGGTAATAGACATCAACCTAACACGTGCACCCCCACCCCCCAGTACCGTCAGGTAAGCCAGCGCCTGGATCAATCCTGCAGGAGGAATTTGTAAACTGTCTGTCGTGGTTTGACCCCGGCCAGCAACCGAGAAGGGCGCAGCCGCTCACTCGCTCGCTCCCCCCTGGTTGGGATGGGGTTGAGAATCAGGAGGGTAAAGGTGAGAGAACTCATGGGTTGAGATAAAGATGGTTTCACGGGTAAAGCAGAAGCCGCACACGCACGCAAAGCAAACCATGGAATTCACTCACTGCTTCCCTCGGGCAGGCACGCCATACGTAGTGCAGACAGCCAGAACTGGCAAGGATGAACTTTCGTGCAGGTTCCCTGCCGGCTGGTGGGTATCTGTGGGTTTGAAAAGCACGCCAGGGAAAGGAAGGTGCTAGCAGAGGCTGCCAGGTAACCTCGCTTTCTGCCTTTTGTCTTCTGCAGCAAGTTCTCCAAGTGTAAGAGCGC
>NW_010243595.1:37645-102856 GCF_000690775.1 Eurypyga helias | reverse complement strand
AGTGCCCACATCCGCTTCCCAAAATGTCATTTGAAGAGCAACTCCGTTTGGTTCATACTTGGGCTGAATTTCTACCAACAGCTAAAAAGGCATTTGAAGAAGAATTCGGTCTGGAGAGACGCGGCAGCCAGTTACAGGGTGGCATTCCAGCTATATTAGGATTTGGCCTACACGTACGTTGCTTCAGTCTTATTTAAGCTCCGTCTTAACTTTCGAAAGCCCTCCCTAACAAAGGCAGACCCGTGGCGTTGGGGCGCTGCCTGGGCAGGTGGAGGAGCCAGCAGCTCCTCCCAGGGCCGAGCGAGGACTGGTGAGGGCGGTGTTCAGGCAGCGCAGAGCTGTGTCTGAGGTGGCAGTGGTGGGTGCGGGAGGAGCACCTGGTGGGCACCGCCCCGTCCGTCGCTCAGCGGCAGCATCCCTCGCAGAGCTCGCGGCTCACGAACCCAAGGTACGAACCCCGGCTTTGTGGGTGCCGCTCGTGGGCTGGTCGCTGGGCTTTGCTGTCCGAGCTGGCTCCTGACCCGCTTGAATCGGTACGTTCGTGTGACAGGGGGGACAAACCTGTAATTGGGGTCTCCCACGCTTGGGGGTTAATGAGCTGATGCCAGTGGGAGCCTTTGCAGAGCAGGTGAGGCCGGCACACCTGATTCTTCTCGTCAGGACACTTTCTCCATCTCCATTGAAAATCTCTGTTGTTGTCCCCTTTTTTACATCCCGACACATACTATAACCAAGAAGTTCACAACAAGGATCTGCACCTTCACCTGACCTCCCACCATCTGGGGAGCCCTGGCAGCACCCTCTGGAGTCAATGAATCTGAGGTGGGAGATGACAGCGCGGTCTGTTTGCAGCCTTAATCCGGCAGTTCCCCAGTGGTATTGGACTGCACCCAAAGGATGCCTGTCTCATCCCGAGTTTATTCCACCCTGATGGAGCAGGAAAGGAAATCTCATGTTTAGCTCATGCCTCTCCTTCAACAAACCCTCTGACCCTTCACATCCTCTTCCCAGGAGTGTTGCTCCGTCGCATTCTCCTCCCCACTGGTTGAGGTGAAGATGACAAGGGACAGGCTGCGGTTCAACCTGCTCCTCACCAGCAGCCTGATTTTCTTGCCAGGGCAAACCCGTGGGTTCAGCACAGTAAGGGCACCTTCCCTTAGGGCTGCTGCTGGCGGGGGACAGCCACCCGCTACCCCTGAGCTCAAGCCTGGCAGCCGTGTCTCCACTCGCCCTCAGCCCAACGTGATGCTTTCAAAGCTTACCCTTTTCTGTGAGCATCGTGGTGGATTTTACCCTGAATGTCTTCTGTGGCAAAAGATTCCAGCAGACAACCTCTAAATTACAGCATTCATCAGCGCTGCTGCCTAATGGCTGCGAAACTGGAACCTCGTACAGGACTAAGATACAGGGCTACGTGTCCTTGGCATGTCAGGATTTTACTGGGATGGCCACAACTCAAAAAACATGTAGCTGCCCTGAAAATAGCTTACTGCAGTTTTCCTATAATGCTCGTCTCCAAAACAAATGAGGGAATGAAAAAAAAAAATACCAAAGGGTGGGGGAGGGACAGTCTTCTGTGTGTTTTGGATGGTTCAACGATTTCAGTGACCAAGCAGAGGTTTACACAAGGGCCTGACCTCAGCCTTAGCTTCCCTTCTTACCAAAAGCGTCAGGAGTGCCGGTGACCCTGCAGTTCAGCTGGCCATTTGTCTCCTGGGCTGGCGCTCTGAAGCCAAATAACCAGGGAGCAGGCAGCCTTTGAGAATTTCCCGCTTGGGACTACATAAAAAGCATTTTACAAAGGTCGGTTTTGTTGCTGTACAATGCCAGCTGCTCTGAAAAGGCACGGTGGCGCGCAGCACGGCAACGGAGGTGGGAGAAGAAAGGTGACGGGAGAGGGAACAAAGTCCAAATGGGAGGAGAAGATTCATCCCGTGAATCTCCCCAGCTACGTGAGCCGAAGCACTGGCTAGGGTTGGCTTGGTGGCAAAATTCATTTTGACTTGTAGGAAGCCTGGACTTCATTGCAGCTGTTTGTTATTAAAGGGTTGACTGAACATCCTGCTCTCCTTGCCACGTTTTTCAGAGCTTACATCTGCCAAGGAGGAAACTTCTGGTGTGTGCCTATAAGCTTATGTTCCTTTGGAGCAGAGAATGCTGCAAATACTTGCGGCCAGCAATTACAGCTCATTTTCACTTCTCTGTCCTGGAGAATCTGAGCTGCTGCCGGTGATTCCAGGCACCTAGGAGCTCCCACCCGGCTGGCAGCAGTGCTGGCAGAGACCAGGGCTGCTGCCCGGGGCTGCGCAGCCGCCCCTGAGCCCTTCCACAAAGCCCGTGACCTGCAGTCCGAGACACGCTGAGCTGCCTCCGGCTCTGGCCAAAGGCACAGCACAAGTGCCAACAGATGAGAGTTTCTTGGCCCACTGCCCTGCCAACACAGGAGTGCTGCTTCTTGCTTGGCTTCTGTTTTGCCCTCTCTTGTCTCTCCTCTCACCGAGAGCGAGCCTTGCTGCCCCAGAATGTCACATGGTGTCGTATTAGCGAGAAGACATAAAGTCGCAAGGACATAGCTAGGTGTCAGGTGCTTGCTTTCACTGGGCACCCCTGGCATACTAAATTTCATGCTGATCGTGTCTGCATTTCCTCCAGAAACCACTAAAAGGAGTTGAGAAAGAGGGGAAAAAAAAAAAATCCCAGATGAAATAATTTGGAGTGCCCAATTTTTGGTCAAGTTGTACCATATCTCTGCCACCAGCCTTGACCCAAGCTTTGGGTCAAACTGCTGATTTTGGTATCAACTCAGCTGAATCTGTGGAAATCCTGCAACAGCTCCAGGGAAGCGCCTCATCACCAAGATGTCACCAGTAACATTACAGAAGCACAGATGACTATGAACAAGCTCAGCAAAGTATGCTCCAGCATGGTCTTTCCACCAGCTGGTGCAAAACCAGCCCTGCTGGGAGCAAGCAGCACTTGCTTATGGCTTAGATGAATCAGCTTCTGCCCTGTAGCACCATGTGGTCCCTTGTCACTGATGCTTCTGCACCTCTCTGCCAGGAATGATGTTTGCTTCCCCCATTCACAGCATGGCACCAAGCTGGGTCACTCCATCCTGCAGCCATGCTCCAGTGACTGAGACCTCTCCCTGCCCAGGTAGCCACTGGTCTAGGTCCCTTCTAAGGCTCCCCAGGGCTCTTGGGGATTGGTGTTGACAGATGGAGCAGGAACCGGGACCTGGCAAGTTGGGCATGAGCTTGCCCACCTCCAGCCCAGCCTGCTCCAGCGCTGGGCTTGCTCTTTTACAGGAAGGTTTCCCCTCCCGGGCTACTGACTCTCTCACAGCAGCATGGTTTGTTATTGCAGAAGCAGCTTAGGGAAAGGCCCTGTGCCAGGATGGGATGCTTTTCCTGAGAGGCATTCAGCTGTCGGCAGCCAGGCACCAGAGCCCACCTGCAGCCCACGGGTGCCATCCTCCTGAGCCCCAGTGCGGAAAAGCACTTCATCCTGAGCAGTCAGCCGCTCCCCAGCTCTCTGCCTTCCTGCAAAGCTCCTACCCCTGCAGCAAGCACCTCGGGGCCAGGCCACAACGAGGCTTCACCAGTCCCAGCAACAGCTCCAAAAACACTTGGTTTAAAACTCCCTGTGCAAATTCTCACGCATGCCTGGAAAATCAGGCACAGAAGTATTTGCAAAACGCGGCCATTATGAGACCGCTGGATTTTTGTGGGCATGCTTTAAACATGTTATTTCTGTCTGTCTCCACCTCTTTTGTTTCTGCCCTAAAGGGCGCAGAGCCCTGAGACGTGCAGAGCCAGCCCTCGGCCCTTCTGCTGGCATCAGCCCAGAGGTGGGCGCTGGGGACCCCAAGGTCACCAGCCTCCTGCTGCCCTTCCCTCACACTAACGCCCAGTTCTTTCCTCACTCCAATGCCGCTCCGTGAGGTCAAATGACTTCCACCAGTGTAGAGACAGAAGCATCGATAGAGATACTGGGCCGTGATCATAATGTCCTCATGAGGGAAGTTACACGATGACGAACAAGAGAATCAGGGGTGGCTTCCGAATCTGGTCTCACAGGTTTTACCCGGCAGTCGGTGACCACAGTTACAGAGGACTTCAACACACATGATTAAAAATTCCAAATCCCGACTCCTTTCAACTGTACGGATTCAGTTAAAACCCAGAAAAGCAGCAGCACTGGGCCCTTCTTGGTTCATTTGCAACCAAGTCCCCCAAGACATCACTTTCTGCTAGAAATGCCATTAGCATTTACTGTTAAGTTCACTGGGAGGCACTTCTGGTTTTAATTATGTAGCCTTATAATGCTTCCTCTGGCACTCTGAGTATGGAAAAAAATAAGCATAGGATGTAGCCAGATAAAAAAGCTATTAATTCCAGGGCTAACGATGCTAGATCAGTATAGTTACGAGCAGGTTTGTCTCCGTAACCTAACCCAAGCAGCTGGCTTTCACTGTTTGGATAGGAATGTAGCAAATATGACAAAAATGTCTTTATCTGGGGAAGCTAATGTCAGATACCATTTTTGGCCAGGCAGTAGGAATACTTAGAGAAGAAATTATTAAAATTCCAATTAGAAAAATGTGTTTGTAGGGTGCATTGCACGCGGCGTTTCAGAAGCAGTGTCCCTGCTATGTCCATCACAGAGAGACTCCGGAGCGGCTGCTCGGCGCGTGCTGCCACGCACAGCCACCGGCACCCGTCCACCCCCTCCCCACTGCCGCTCATCCCTGTGTCTGCAATGCCACAAGCCTGTAGACCCCCTCTGGCTCTCCGGGTACTCCTAGGACACGCAGCCCAGCTTGACCAGCACCCAGCCGAAACATGCAGGCTCCAGAGGTGCTGCATCTGCCTGTGGCCCCCACGAGGCTTGGACAGGTGATTGCCAGCACCGGCAGCATCTCAGCCTCCAGGCCAGCACCATGCCCACCCCACATCCTCATCACCCCTGGAAAGCCAAGGGTCAGGCACTGCGCCCAGTGGGAGCAAAGTTCCGGCCCCATGGAAGGGGAAAATACAGCATTTCAGAGTTTCCCCCTGCCTCAAGATGAGGCCAGGGTATTTAATGGTTTAAATTTTAAAGAAAGGCAGCAGAAGCAAGGCAGAACCCAACGGCCCCAGCACCCTCCTGGCACACAGGTGGTGCAGCTCAAATCCCTGCACTGCTCACCCTGCTGAGCCGCCCGTGATGAGCTGAGCAGCTGCAAACCAGCCCCGGTGAGGGCAGCAGCTTTCCTGGGATGGGGGAGAATCAGATCTGAGATGCCATGACTCGAGAAGAGTGGGCAAGACATGCAAGTGCATTTGCCATGCGCAGCATTGTAAATAGGATAATTATAACCCGATTAGAGACAGAGGAAATCACGTGGCACACAGGCAAGTTGTTACTGGAGAGGTGCACGGGAAAGATTTTTGCGTGATCCAGAGCTCTGCTGTTTAAAAATTCATAGGAATAGCTTTTGACTTCCACAGCCTCAGCACTTGCAGCCAGCTACCTCCAAAATGTGCTCACTTCAAAAGCCCGGATGTACAGCCGATCCGTTTTTGTGTACGTGCGTTCCCTTCCCGTGCTCGGTCACTGCAGGAGGCAGCAGGGCTCAGCACCGGTGGTGGATGTAGGGAAGGAGCATTCACAGTCCTGAAGGACACCAAGAGCCAACAGGATGCAAACAAATCTATAAACCCAAGAAATTGGGGCTTAGAAACACTCTTGGTAACAGCAATTGAACAGCTGAAAATCTGCCAGTGTTCCCCTTTCAGCAAAACTCTGAGGGATTGGGGCCAGCTCCATATGTCATGTCGCTCTCAGAGCTGATTGCGACACGGCCGGCTCTTTGCTGTCCCTTCAGGTGGCAGGGCTGGGCTTCCACCCCAAAACACCTCCTCCTGCTCCAGTGCCAAAGGGATGAGCTGGGATGGGAGTTGTGGGCAGCTGAGCTACAGTGGTCTGGACATGGCTGCAGGATAACTCCACTCGGATCTTTGTCTGACAGCAAACTTGGCATGACCTCGGATCACTTGCACCCTTCCAGGCTTTCCTAAGGTGATGCTGGCCCTGCACATAGAAGTGTCATGACAGCAATGTTGACATTTGCTGTTATCTTTTGAGGACCAACTAGGTAAAGGCCATAGGGGCCTGTGAATTAATGTTTTACATATGAAATAGAGAATGAAAATGAAAATAGAACATGAAAACTTCCTGGTAAAAGTCATTGTAAGTAGCTATGGCAAAGACCAGGTGCTCGTACCCCTCGTGGCCCCCCTCAGCCTCAGTGGGACTCGTGATGGCAGTATGTCCTTCCCCAAACTGCTCACAGCCCACAGGCCTTCATGGTGAAGAGACAATGGACTTGTAAATTTTGTTATTAAAGACATCATTTTGTTCGAGTGTTGAAGTTAATCCAGAGAGGTTTTCTGCGCTGAAATCCTTCAGATACTCTTTTGATAACGGGAGGTATGCTGGGAGACTTCCAGTTCACGCAGGAGGCTCTGGTCCTGGTGTCAAACATCAACACTCACCTCAGGCTGGGCGCTGGCACGCGACTCCAAGCATCACTCAACCTCCTGAAAAGACTGCAAAAAAGGATCAGCTGGAGTCACTTGGATGTGGCTGCATGGTGGGGAGTGTAAGAAATAGACCTTTTAAAGTCATTTGAGGTGGTGGCACGGGTCACCTGCCAAAAGCATGGGCTAGCGCTGGAGGAAGTGTCCCCACACTTGGCTAGGCTTCGTGCTGAGGCCTGCACAGGGACACTGCCACAGTACGAAATCAGGGCTGACCAGTTCACCACCAGGAACCCAAAAGCATTTCCCCCACCAGGGTGTCCTGCAGAGGCACCCACCGCTATGCAACAAAAGCAAGGGTTTGCTGGAGCAAGTGGTTCTCCGTACAGTTTATGGAGAAACTTACATTCAAAATACACTGATGAACAGAAAAGGCCACCTCAGCTGCCAAACATGCCTGAAAAGCAGCTTTCTGTGGCCCACAGGTGTTCCAGGACACACACGCATAGTGGGAATGGAATGGATGGGGGACAGGACACATCCGGGCTGTGTGTACGTGGTGGTGGCCCTTTCTGGGGGAGGGATTCCCAACCCTCAGCCAGGGCAGTGACAGTGGTCCTCTCTCTCTGGTATTTGTGTGCTCCGTGGTCCTGGCTGGCAGCTGCCACCCCAAAATCCTGCACTGGGAAAACAGCATCACACTGTGCCTCCAAGGGAAGGCAGATCCAGCATTTCACCCATGCTCATGCTGACGGCTGGGGGACAGAGAGTTAAATATCCTGCCCCATGCCCAGAGATGGAGCAAGGGCTCTCCACCAATGATGTCCCACTGAAGGTCAGTTTTGTGGCCTTCCAGGTGATCTGCAGGGCAGAACCCCTTGGGGCTCTGGGAGTCACCCCTCTGCTGAGCATCTCATCCTGGCACAACAGCCCCAGGGCCAGCTGGAGCAGGGGCGGGCACCATGCGCCACCAGTGCCAGAAGGTAGCTGGCAGATCTTATTTACCCTCAAGAGCACTGAAAACGCTCTTGAGCTGCACCTTACCTTGATAAATCATCTAAATCGATGCTGCTTGCCCTAAAGCTGTGTTTCAGATGGGAAAGTCTAAGTGCTGAATTTTAAACCTAATGTTGAGTGAAGCGGCAGTGTCTGCCTGCAGCATGCAGTTAGCCAGGGTGTCTGAGGCTGGCAGGGGCTGGGAACCCAGAGACACTAAGGAGAGGCAAAAATGCCTGGGATATTTTTGGTTTGCTGTCTAATTCCAATTTGACTGAGAATAAACCTACATGTATAAGGTATATGCAGGATGAAAGCTAGAGGCACAGAAATAAGCAGCAAGTACCTGCAGGGCGCAGCATATCCTTCAGGTCTGTGGATGGACACCAGGGCCTGCTTGTCCCGGCCATTTGGCCACGGCTAGAGGCAAAACAAGTGATGCAAGTTGGATAGAGCCTTTGGCATGATGGGGTTTGTTGATGGAGAGCACCCACATGTCCGGTTCCTGCTTGCTGTGGGCACTGGCCACAGTGGGATCTTCCTTACAGCCACCACAGCTGGGTTCCCCACTTGGGCACAAGGGCACGTCCTACGTCATTCCCTTCAGGGATCCATGAAACCCAGGGGATATTTCTGTTGGCTTTTCAAGCCCAATGTGCTACTGAGTAACAGGATAAACTGAATTTTCCCCTCAGGACAGAGGTGGGTCTGTGGCTACAAGCAATTGTCTGCGCAGAGCAGGCTTGGAGCTTTGGAATCCTCTCCCAGTTAATTGTGAAGCTGGATAATCCGTGCATGGCGAATGAGAAGTTGGCTGTCAGTACCTTCAGGTGACCAACTGCATCATTACCGTGGTTTGTTACTGAAGCCTTGCACACAAGCTGTCCAATATATATCTAAAATACATGTATATATATAAAAACCCTATCAATGTATATATCAATATGCCCCTGAAGCAGTGGTTTTCCATGTCTCCCTCCCTTGTTTGTGCATCTGAGAGATGCCCAAGATCAGAGAGACTATGGAGAGAAAAGAAACATGGCCTAGTTAAAAATGCAGCATTAGAAAACTCATGGTAGGTCTTCAGAGGTCTTTAAACCACTAATTCCCACTCTTGTGGTAGTTTGGTGTTGCTGTTTTTCAAGAGCTGGCTGTTAGTGATCAGGGAAACTACTAAATTAACAGCTCTGGTGACTTAATTGTCTGAACGCTTTCCATCATTTATTAGGGAAGGAAATCCCTGCCTGTAAACAAAGCCCACGTAGGGTTATTTCATGTCAGGAGCCGTAACAACACATCAAAGCATTCACAAGCCATGAGTTATGGCCACCAAAGTTATCAGCAGGTTTTAGACTTCAAAAACCAATAAATTGGGGTTGATATCTATTTGTATTCTGGTTTCTGAACCTTTAAGGCCTGCTCAAATGCCATCTTCTAGATACTCTCTGTAATCATAACAGCTGAAACTTGCAGTAGAAAAGCTGGCAATTCTCACTTTCTCAGAGGCTTCTGGAAAAGATGAAATCCTGTGGCACTGACAGCACAACCATAAGGCTGCCAGCAAGGAAGGTGCCTTTCTAGTGCAGATGAAATTCTGAGCAGCAGTGGAGTGATTTTCACCCCACACGTGGCAGAGAGCATCTTTTCAGCAAGCCCAAATCATGGGCTGTGGCTTTTTGCCGTAACCAGGGCAGAGGCACCTTGTCTGGTGCCCCTGGGCTGCCGTAGGTCCCAGCTGTTGCATGGTGATGGCACCTTGCCGGACAGATTTGTTGTGGTCCATAAGGATGGGCCACGTTTGCCTTAGGCAGGTGCATTATCCCTGTGCCTTGAGTGTGTGAGTACCTCCCTGCACCCACCCGCAGCACAGGGGTTCAGCCGCTGCCTACCCAGCCCCTCATGCCATCCTCATCGGGGCGTTTGGGGTGCAACGTGGCTGTACCCCGGCAGCAAAGATGCTCTGTGCGCTCAGCTCTTCAAATGGGCTTTGACACCCTGAGGAGTTCTTTTACTCCCAAATAGGCACCTCTTTTTAGGCAATGTAGAAGTCGGATGGCTGCCCTCTAGGACGGGCCTGGAAGAGCATGCGGTGAGCTTGAATGCAAAATTTATGTGCAATCGGGAAAGTTTCTTCCCAGTGCCACCCAGAGGTATTTGGCTAAGCAGGTTAACTGGATTTCCTGGAGGTTTTACAGGCTAAAGTAACGAAGACAAGTGTCCCATCCCCAGAAGCTACACACAGCCAGCCCCCTTTCCCCAGAAGGACTTGCCCCATCCATTGTTCCTCAGTGTCAATGGATTCTGTGGGACCTCCATCCCCCTGACACACAGCTCTCTCCTCCTCAGGTCCTTTGGGGTAGGGATGGAGCCTTTGCTTGTGGATCGCCAGGCTCAAACCCGTGACCAAGGCTGCTGTTTATGGCTTGCATGCTTTCGTCACGCTGCCAGAAGGGAGCAGCGTGTTTGCTCCCCAGTGGGCTGAGTGTACTGGAACGCCACCCAGTTGAGCCAGGCTCGTAATGCAATGTTTGCAGACCGTGGTGCGAGCTGCTGAGGGAGCTGCAGGCTCACCATGTCACACCCAACCCAGCGCTCATTTTCTTTTCCTCACATTGGGCTCATGTCTTTCCCCCAGGGTTATGCAAACTGCACCATGACTCTTTTTCAGCTGGCTGGCCAGCCATGCACCTGTTTTTGATCAAAACCTTTCTACTGTAGCTCTTGTTGGCTCAGAAAAGTGCGTTGACAGGCTTGAAATTTCCTGCCTCGGAAGGAATAACATCCCTCTAAAAGAGAGCCATGGGTTCTGTTGGAGACGTGTTACCCGTGAGCTGCAGAGAAAGCTGGACCTGCTAAAAGGATCAGAAACTGCAACAGACCCTGTATAGTGCCAGTACTGAAGATGCACCAGAGCCCCTGGCTCCAGCACGGGACACAGCTTGGGTCACTGCCTTTGCGGCACCTTCGTAAAGACACTCATCGACCTCTGTTTCTTGCGCCCCAATGTTTGCCTACCCCCATTCAAGAAAATGTGGCATATATGACGTCTTTGTGAGGATCAGAATCAGTTGCTCTTCAGCTGAGCCTGGTGGGGCAGAAGGCCAAGCTGAGGCTGCAGCTGGTTGCGACTCATCCACTCCCCTTGCCCCAGCGACATGAAGAAACCCTCCCTGAAACAGGAGGAATATTTACGTGTGCTTTCATGCTGGAGAAGAAGTCTGTGAAGATGGCAGTTTATGTACAAGCCCCTTGAGTTTTGTCTCCACTCTCCTTGACCTGTGTCCTGCTAAAACTTCCAGTAAGCTATTTATCAGGTAAATATGTAAGCTAGCCATCATCATATCAGCATATGGTGACAGTGACTGAGAGCTACCCTATTAATTGCTGACCCCATTTCTATTTCAGCCACTTGGCGTGTCCTCTAGGAAATGAATGGGATCAGTCATGATAAATCCATTCACTGTGGCACCAGATAATCTGTGTTCAAGCTAGAGCAGACGCTGAGAAGCCTGTCCCGGCAGCCTGCTGCTGCATAACCAAGGGGGGTGTAGTGTGGTGGTGGCCGCATCCCTGAAGGCTTGTGCTGGTGCCCCCTTGTACAATAAATGGTTTTGCTACACCATACCCTAGTGTCCTAAAATGCCTTGCTGAGGTATGGCACATCCCACTCCTGCATGCTGCATGGGAAGGATACATCTTTCTAAAGGTCCAACAGATTAATTCCTGGATGGCTGACAGCCTTTGATTTGGGTATTAAACTGATGCAGAAAGGCTAAGTGTCTGACAACTAGAGGAGGCTGGAAAAAGGTAAATGTTATTTGAACTGCTGAAGGGCTTGGAGCCCAGATGTCCTGTTTCTGCTGTAACCAGTGGGATATGAGGCACTGTGGTGCGGTGGTAGGCATCTTCTCAGCTCCTGGTGCTGGAGCTGCTCTGCTTTGCACAGAGACAAAGTAGAAACACTTCACCCTCGAGAGGAGCAGAAACTGCACCCCAGCAGTGGGTGCCCTGAGTGCTGGGCGGGAGAGCTGGCCACGGCTTTGCTCTCTGGCCCCGGTGGTGTTTAATGCTGCCCCACGCAGCCATGGCTGCAGGCTGGTGGGGCTGGAGGAGCCAGGTCTGTGCCTCAGCTGCGTGCGGCAGGCAGGGGCAGCAGGGGCTGCCACTCCTTTGGGCGGAGGCAGGAGCTCAGTTTGGACCCCAGCTGTGCAGCCCCTCGAGCAAACACCCTCGTGCTGGTTCTGGGATGGGCCTGGCACAGCCCCACGAAGCTGTGAGGGCCTGAGCGAGGAGGGAAGAGGAAGACATGAGGGTCCAAAGTGGCACTCTCCCTCCTAGAGCAGGCAGGGGCAGCAGGGGCTGCCACTCCTTTGGGCGGAGGCAGGAGCTCAGTTTGGACCCCAGCTGTGCAGCCCCTCGAGCAAACACCCTCGTGCTGGTTCTGGGATGGGCCTGGCACAGCCCCACGAAGCTGTGAGGGCCTGAGCGAGGAGGGAAGAGGAAGACATGAGGGTCCAAAGTGGCACTCTCCCTCCTAGAGCAGCGCAGCCGTTTCCCTCTGGGCGGTTTGTTTTCACTGTATTTGTGCCCCTGGGACCCAGCTGCTTAGCAACTGGATAAAATTGTCACAAAACGCTGGCAGTGCCCTCCTTACCAGGGCAGGGCCTGGGCTCTGTCCCTGGGGGGGCTGTCTGCCAGGCAATGTAGCCATGCGGCGCTGATGGGGAGGCCCCCATCCCTGTTGCTGTCTCCCCGGCTGGGCTGTCCCAAAGGTGCGAGGGAATTTGGCCCTCACTCGCTCTTGGCAAACGCTGTACTGCAGGCAAGGCACGCGGGCAGCTCCCCAGCTCCTCCGGCTGCCTGCAGACCCGGCAGCACCCCGGGGGCACACAAAACAGAGACACTCCTGGTCGCAACGCCTTGTTGGAGCCGAGTGGATAAATGCTTTTTCCTCTCTGAAAAAAAGTACATTTGGGGTATTCTCGTGAAGTACCTGAAAATTTAAATATTCACCGTTCCTGTGTGTTTGAGGGAGATGGGGATGAATACATCGTCTTACTTGGGCTCAGGGCATTTTAAATAAAAAAGAAGAGTTTTTATTTAAGATATATTCTTTGGGCCAGATGAAGAACAGGCATGAGACTGGTGGCTGTTGCTTGCCCTTGCCCTGTTTGACTCCTCTGCCTCTGTGGGTAATACTCAAAGAGGTGTCCAGGCTACCCAGGGGGCCGAACCCTGCCCAGCTGAGCTGACTGCCCCTGAAGGGCTGTGCAAAGGGCAAGGGATAAAAAGCAACTGAAGCTTTTAGGAAAGCAGTGTATAACACACTTGCCCTTATAAGTGGCTGACGTGCAAGTGGGAGTTGTTGGCAATTGCTGAGAGCTTGTGTGTTTACCTCAATCAGCAAGTATTTGTAATTATTTTAAAAATGCTGAAGTTCCAACCTTACGCAGAACATTAAAAACTGTGCTCGGCCCTCTGATGTGCTTCCAAAACATACCCTGCCACGAGTCAAAATGCACAAAGACTCAAATATTTCAGGGGAGAGGCGGGGGAGAAGCAAGGAGATGATGCATGTGAAATTAAAATTATTTAGATAGCTCGGTATCTATTCACAAATATTTAATTTTCATGACTGGAAACAATTACAACTCTTATAAATGGGATGAACTGCTGCATCACTTCTAGCACCTATTCTGCTTGACACCACAGCACCACAACATGGAGGCTTTGCCAGCAGCAGGATGGCTAAACTTCACCCCTGCTCTCCACCCCTGCAATGCTTCATAGAATCATAGAATGGTTTGGGTTGGAAGGGACCTTAAAGACCATCCAGTTCCAACCCCCCTGCCATGGGCAGGGACACCTTCCACTAGACCAGGTTGCTCAAAGCCTCGTCCAGCCTGGCCTTGAACACTTCCAGGGAGGGGGCATCCACAGCTTCTCTGGGCAACCTGTCCCAGTGCCTCACCACCCTCTCCGTGAAGAACTTCTTCCTGATATCCAGTCTAAACCTCCATGCTTAAAATAAGCCTGTGAAAAGAGAAAGGTTTTCTGAGGCAAGTATTGCTGCCAAGGACAGCAATACTGATCCACTCCCTGGGAGCTTTTCAAAGCAGTATGGTATACCCACACTTGTGCCCAAAATGTTTATTGACGGTTTCTGTCAATATTTGCACTGAAAAATGGCAGAATTTTGGCAAATGGCAATTTCACTGTTTTTTAGTTTCTTTACATTTCTGTGGCAGTTCTTTGAGGTAGATTTCACCCTTCTGGGTAGGCAGGAAACCTCCTTTAAGACAGGAAAACGCCGCTGCCCAATCTACCATCAGGGTGGTGGAGGTGGCCAAGCTCAGGACAAACTCCTAATGAATCCCCTCTCAAAAGGCTTGATGTTGATGTTCCTTTAAACTCAGAAATGTGCCATGTCCCTGAGAAGGGCCCAACATTCTGAGGAGCTGAGGCTGCTGAGAGGGCACAGGGGAGCAGAGGAGAGACAACCAGCAACAGGGCAGCAGTCAGCCCCACTCACCTCTGGCCCGAGGCTTTAGCAGCAGGTTTTAGAGAGATTTCTGGTTCTCTGAGGGAGTGGGAGAGCATGCTTACACTTAGCCCCGTAGCTAAGTGATTTTGAGTTTTTTTTTCCAGTGGTATAATTATGAAAAATGCTTCTCATGTTCCCCATTAATGCTGCTCTTAGCAGACAGACAGGGCTCCCAGCATGAGCCAGTTCTTGTTACAAGATCTGCGCGTACCACATTAGGAAATGTACCACTCACAGCGTTCAGAGCAGTGTGATTTGCCATAGTTCCTGTAGCGGTACAGAGCCAAGCGTACTTCCACCTCGTGTCAGAGAAGGCAGCAAGGTCTAGCTTTAAGTTCAAGATCCTTAATTAAAAGAAAAGAAGACCAGCATGCCCAAACGCCTGCTCCTGGGCACTGGGCACTGGGTCCTGATCAAACATCAGGCAGGTGCAGTGCTGAGAAGGACTATCATATTCGGGTGGGGCTTGGAAGTCAAATTTCTCTCACTCGCCCACTCACACGAGCAGTATAATAGCAGACAAAAAAAACCAACCCTTACCAGAGATTATATAATCCTCCATCCTCACATGCACTTACTTCTAAAGTTACTTTTCCCTTTTTAAGGTAGGCCTTGCTCCAACACAGAAAGAAAATGGTCTAGCACATAGGACAGGGAGGAGCAGTTGCTCTTCTTCACCTTGATTCTAGCAAGGCTTTCAGCACGGGCACCCATAACATCCCTACAGCCAAAGCGGTGAGATAGGAACCGTGCTGCGATGGACTCGGGGTGGCCATGAGCCAGCCCCGTCATATGGATGGGTTTTCTTGTGTCCAGCTCCCTTTACACGCACCTCCGCTGTGGCCATGGGTGTTGTGTGAACCCCAAGGTGGGATGGGGGATCTCTGCAGTGAGCTGCCTGGCCAGGAAAGAGGTTTGATTCGTAAAGGAGTTGGATGTTAGCTCTCCAATTCCTTGTGATACAGCCAGCAGGCAACTGCTCCGAGTGGGCAGAAAACAACTCAGGGTGCTTTTCTCCTAAATGCATGAATTTTCTTTCAAATACCGAGATTTTTACCTGTGCCCATTGCTCCCACCTCAGTATTTATCACTTTCTTATGTCTATTCTGATTCCTCCAAGACAGTCCCAGCTCTGTGCAGAGGAACAGAAAGTTACGCTGGCGATGCCAGGCATTGAGGCGTTTCTTTCCTTCTGCATAGCTTGTGAACGATATTACAGCACATGTGTGTCCACATCTAAGCTCGCAGAATGAGCCGATTAAGGATGTGATTTTTTGTTTAAAGTACATGGCCGAATGTTTATGGGACAGTCTAGATTTTAATCCAAACTTTCACAAAATTTACACAGCTGCCTCCAGTGCTGTCAAAAGGGCATACAGTCAGCACATCTGAAAATCAATACACCCCATGGGGCAGCGTACCTTGGTTAATCAAATACTGCAGCCATTAGCTTCTGCTCAGCTTCCAGTTAGCTGCAGAGCATTTTCTGCATAGTTACAAGATTATAATTGTTAGAAAAAACAGAAAGTGAGTATTTTAAACATCATGTTCCCTATGTGTTTTTTGTTGTTGTTGTTTGAACTTCGCCTTTACTGCAGCTTGATTTCCTTTCAGAATTGCTCATTAGGTCTAAATTTCAAGAAAACAAAACCCTGGCTGTCTCAGTGATCCTGGACAATAGGGAATGCAAGGTTATTGTAGGGCCATCTGTTTCACTACAAGAAAGGTTTTATAAAACAAATCTAGACAGCTGATTCATTAGAAAGTAGACACAAGTTATGAAGATAATCATGGAAACAAATCCTATGAAGACCTCTTAATTCCCTGGCTGCTCTTACTGTTATTTTTTAAGACAGCACTGGCTACCCACATCACATGAATAATAGTATGTAAGTCACACATGCAAAACAGCAATAGCTGCAGAGATCCGGGCCTTGCCGGTGGGTATATTTAATATATTTAATTCCTGTAAAATGATTATAGTTGCTCTTCTGAAGCATGGCTGGTGTAGGACACAATCTTGGACTGCTGGGAGGAACACAGCTCCACGCAAGAGCCCACTGTCTTGGGGCCCACGTGTTTCTTTGAAGGCAAGCTGTGTGCAAGGCTGCAGAGATGGCTGTGGGACACATTCTGGCCACAGAGCAAAGTGTGTAGCAGAGGAGCTTTGTTGGCAGAAGAAGAAAGATTAAGGGAAGGTGAGATGCAACAATTTTTCCCAAATTAAATCTGTCATGAATGTTAAACCTTATCTTAAGCATCCTTCTAAGGAAGCCTGGACCAGGGACCTCTGTCATAAATATTCAAGGGTGAATTTTTATCCACACATTCCCTAGTCTTCCACGGGTCACAGTGCACCAGACTGCAATTCATGTGGCTATGTCAGGGAACATGTTATGTAGCCCCACTGCATGCCCGGAAATAAATGCCAAACTGAACAAAGTTTTATGCAACCTTATATTTTCAAAAGCACCTTACAGTAATCTGTATCCAAGCAGCAATAAAGACTTTTAATCACTGTAGTTTGTGCTGTGCTGAAACTAAATACAATCCTATTTCATAAAAACCTGTGGTCAGTCAGGGACATCAGTTTCAGTCTGCTCGAGAGGCACATGTGCCCCATGCAGATGCCTCTCTCAGTAACAAATCCAGTATCAGGCTTTACCAAAAATGAAAACAAAATGTGATCTGACTGTTGAACTCATCAGCAGGGCTGGAGACCAGAAAGTGTGAGCAGCACGCATGTTCATCCGCACAAAACCTCCCAGTAAAGTTTGCACGTGAAGGGGACCTCAGGTGTTGGGGCTGAGCCTTGGAAGCAATGTCACAAGGAACTCCCAGCATCCAAGTCAGACTTCTTCAGATGTTCACTGCCAGGTTGATAAACTAATATTGGAAGAAAGATCAACTTTACAATAAGTTATTTCAGGCCCTTCTCGCCCCCCCCCTCCCTTTCCCCATGTGAAAGAGAGATGTTCTAATGAATCAACCCCACACAGGGAAGAGGATCTTTGCTCAAGAGGCTTTTATGTCCTGTCACTGAGGGGAGACCTCAGCCAGCATTTACTACTCTGTTTGAAGGGAAGGAGGCAGAGCTTTCCCAGCATCAGATGCTGGTAACGGCAGTGATTTTGTTTGCATCCCAACAGTACACATGAGCTCCCACATTTCTTGTGCCGAGGAATTCATTGTGCCTTGTCACAGGAAGCTTTGGGTTAGTGTAAAATGAGAGACAACCCACATAGGCAACAGGGAGACAGAGAGAGCACAAGAAAATAAGAAGCCTGTGCTGAGCAGCGTGAGAAGCAGATGATGGACATCCACAGGAGAGGCTGATCTGAACTCCTGGGGGATTCAGGGGGAGTGAAAGACCCCCTGTCCCGCTCTGCTCCTTCCCCTTTCCCCCATCAAGACCTAGCACCCGCAGAAGGAAAAAGCAGAGAACCTAGAAAGGGGGATGGGAAGCTGTCAGTATGCTACAGGGCAAGCAAGGAAGGAAATAGCATGGAGGAGATGTAATCACTGCATGCGCTGTGAAATCCCAGCCCTGCTGAAACTGATGGCAGATGCCCCCTGCCCTCTCACAGACAGAGATGTCAACTGAAGTGTCATGCAGAAATACTCCCTTCTTACAAGAGGACAGAATTCTAGAGAAGCCCCGTCATCTTGTCCTGTTTATGAAGCTGTGCTCATACCTCGCCAATATTGAGGTTAATGGACTCCTTGTTTTTCCCACTCAGTGCTTGGAATACTCCTGAAACGAAAAACAGGACACTGACACTATAAATACACCTCATTCACATTCATACGTGAGCTCCCCATCCCACAATGGCAGGTGGCTGTGCCAAGGAGAGGGAGCACCAGGCGGATCACTCCGGGCTGCTTGGTGATGGTAGCTGCTCTGACAAGACAAAGTCCTTGCAAGAGGAAATGTCTTGCTGACTGAAGGCCTTTGTGCAAGTCTCACTTCAGGACTTGACTGGAGGAGGGTGTTCTGGATGTGCTAAACAGTCGGATTTGGATGATACTCTGAAATGAAGCCAAGTAACTTGCATTTCTTTATATATGTTAACTTTTCTCTCCTAGTAGTTTAATATTTCTGGTGCTGCAGATTGGACCAGAAAGTAAAGTGAAGAACAAAACAAAACAAAAAACAGTCAAGAAAGTTGATTTTGCCTCTCATAGTGTGATTTGTGTTTGCTTTGAATTTGGAGCCACACTAATGATCACTTTAGCATTTATCCAGCCATTTTACCTACCTCTACTGCTGCTGCTCTGGAATGAGAGCGACCCTGCACACAAATGGACTGAGACCTAAGGTGCCTCGATGTACAGGAAACCGTATCTTCAGCCAAAAGTGGACAAGTTATGTGAAACGCACAGGAGATACCTGCCCAAGTGCTTGCCAATTATCTCTTTGCATGAGGCACAAGCAACATTTGAACCTTGAACTTCTGCGATGCCAAATTAAGCTCATGGGTGAGCTACAGGAAAGGCTATGACACAGACGTTGCCAGCATTCTTCACATGCCTTCTACGTTGCTGCAGAGTTTATGAAGCAGGCTCTGTTCACATGGGGAAATTTTCCATTAGCAGCAGAACATTTTTCACTTAACAGGAGGAAAGCCATCCTAAAAAGCAAATGCTAAACACAGCTCCTTTCTGTTAGCCATGTAGACACACTTGATCTCCAATATTGTGCAATATGCCCAACGAAAGCCAAAAGTGGAACATTATTTTTTTTTCAAAGCGGAAGAATTTCCAGAGGAAGAAGATACTCACGACTTGCGTTCTCTAAGCGAATCAAGCAGTTCAGAAAATCATCAAATCCAACCTGGAACTGTTCGTCAGAGTATCGGAGGACAACCAGTTGCAGCAGGTAGTTGTTGAGCTGGTATCCTTCCCAAGCACACATACACAGAAGAAAAGTGAGCAACCTCATAGGCCAGGGAGGAACCCGCAGATCATTATAACTGGTCTTGAAAACCAGTTAATGGGAGGATAGTCTGTGGCACGCATCCATCCACAATGTGATCTGACTACTACGTTCTTCAAGCTTGCAATGAATAACAAACTCTGAACAAGAAATTTTGCTGTCACCGCAGCTTCTAGTCCATGCATTTTTTTAATATATGAAGGACCATTCTGTCTCCTTGAAAGCTGGAGGAATTTCTGCAAAACCAGGTGCTTTAATAAAAATATCTTTTGCTGAAATACAAATGCACTGACTGCTCTTCATAACAAACAGCTTACTCTCTGTTCCTCCAACCCTTGCGTGGAGATGGACTCTGAAGTGGTTTGTTTCAGGGTCTAACCCTGCACATGAGTTAGCCCAGCTGAATTTAACATTGCTCAATAAAAATGTAAAGATTGCTCTGACTGACTGCCCTGCAGGGTTGGGGGTTCCTGGGGCAAAATTAGTCCACCCAATGTCTTCTCTAGGTGCCCAGGTCCCCTCTGGGGCTTAGAACTCCTCTCTGTCCAGGGGCACCCAGCCTGTGCAATTGGCTGCAGCCCTCTTTGCCCACAGCTGATCTGCCCGACAGGTTTCCCAGGTAAGATGCTGTGCTTGTCTTACCTGCAGCTTTAAGAGCACTGCGGAGCTCATAGGAGGACATGGAGCCAGATTTATCAAAGTCAAATTGAAGAAAGATATTCTGTTATGAAAGGAGAAGATGGAAGGTTCATCATTTGCAGATGAAAGGGAGCACAGGTATGGCATAGAATGGCAAGGTGCTTATCTCTAACTGCATAGCATGGGCATTTAAGAAAGCTGGCAAGACTTTGGTCTAGATCCAGTCTGGTTTTGTAACTGAGGAGCAAATCTGGGTCCCAGTTCTCTTTGTCATATGAATAGGTTGTTGTGAAACTTGAACAAGGACTGCCAAACCCAAGCATTCAGAAATAATGAGTTGCTCTTCATAAAAAATTCCATGATTTTTTAAGAAGTGATTTTATCTGGGAAGGACATATTGTTCTTTGACTTTTAATTCTTGATCTCTTTTTATGTTTTTCTGAATAATTCTGAAGGCTAGAGACAAATTGTTTAACATGAAGTTAAGATTGCCACTTACTCATTTGCTTCTAGGTGTAAAAGATCTAAACAACCACATGCATGGTACACCCAAGAGAACTGGTTCAAATGGTTTGAATTTTGACCTAAACAGTAAGTAATTATTAAGCTGGAGTTAAGTTCCATCCTTTTAATGAGATGACAAACACGACTCTCCCTTGGAATACAAGTTATTTAGAGCTGTTGTCACAGTCAGCTTAAAATTTTCCAGCAAGTATATGTGCATATCTTCCTAGAGGATACAAGGATGTCTCAAGCCCCCTTGTTAAAAAACAATGTGTCCTTTGTTAAAAGAGATGTGGCATTAGTACCCAAACAAAGTGTTTGCCACTTCTGATGGGCTAGACAAGAAGCAGACAACTGCATATTTTGAATGCTTGGGTGAAGCATGAATTCAGAAGAAACTATTAATGACCATGAGGAAACAATTATGATGTCTTTATTTAAATATTCAGTCTGTGGCCTGATTCTGCAAGCTTGCTTATTCTTACTGCCATATTCAGTGGCAGGAAAATGTGTTTAAAATTAGAATCAACACTTTCCCAGACTTCAGTACAGTTGACTCCTGAGAGATCGATAATGGAAATGCAGAGACTTAGGAAATGATTGTTTCCTACTAGTCATGAATCATCACTTTCTTCTTCCATACAACAGCCGCAATGGAAACTCCTTAAGTTTCATTTTGATTGGCTTGCTTGTTAGTGCCCGCTGCATTCTTTATCCCAAACATAATTGATTTGCTTACAAAAATCTCTGTTATTTCCAGAAAACCATTATGGTTTAGCATCACGGAAAGTTAAGAATGTCTTTGACTGTCCAAAACAAGCCCCCATACTTTTGAAACATTTGTTTTGAGTTAAAATTTGTGGCTTGTAAACACTCCTGTCTCCATTTTTGTCTGTGTATACATAATAAACTATGCAGGAAATAGCTAATGAAATGGAGAAACAAATACAATGAATAATGCCACCTACTATCCATTTCTTCATTTTTTCCCAGAAAACTTTGAACTCACTAAATTCCAGTTTCCCGTTGCCACTGGTCTGGTAATCTGAATTAAGGAAAAGGATTTGTTACAGGAAGGTCTGAATCTACCAGCGCTGTTCCTTTTAGCAGAAAATGTTAAGTTGCCTGGAAAGCCTATGTTGCCACTGAAACTGGTACTGGGATTTTTCATGAGGTGCAGCTCGAGCAGTTACAGTCATGGCTGTGGCTTGGGGAACATTATGTGATATAAAAACACAGCTGAGCAATGCAGGCTCCACAGGAGAAAGAAAGACAGATTGTTCTAAGGCAAGAACAGCTTTGGATGTAAATGGGATATAAATGATTCAGAGGATCAAATTACCTGATTAAAACAAATCGTTGCTGTACTCGAAGGATTTAGTCAACCATTGTGCTATTCATTATTTGTATCCAGAGACCAGGCTCTGTTGCAATGGCTCAACCAAAAATTAATGGGAGTTGTGGGGTAAGGCTGGCAAAACTGGTCCTTATAGTCTGAGAAAAAGGTCTGTATAGTAGTTCTGAGGGGTGGTGATTAGATCTGCCTGGCCTTCCCTCTGCCTGAAGTGTGAGGGTCCTAATACTTACTGTACTGAGTTACTGATGTCACACAAGCACAGCTCACTTGCAGGATGGGGCACATGCCCTGAAATGCTCAATAACGGCCCATTCCTCTTCTCCTTTCCATCTTACTTGCTAGGACAAAGCCCTTGCTCAGACAGACACTAGCTTGGCATGAATTCACAAAGGTCAAAACATGCCAAGTGGGGTGCAGCTCATGCCTGCCGTTATTTAAGCACCTACACTGGTGACATTATGGAGGGCACTCACAGATCCCAAGGATGTTACCACTCCTGCAAAATGTCTGTCTTTTTACCCAGCCAGATTCTCCTTTCCAGGATCATGTAGAACCGTTCCCCTGCTCCACACCGCAGCACGGTGACTGTAGCCAGGCATATGACATGGAGGGGACTCTGCCAGCATTGGCTCGGGTTTGCTTTTGTGTCATTTTGCTCTTCCATTGTGCTCCAAATACCATGTCCAGAGCGGGATGGCTGTGTCTGCATTCTTTGTACTTCCAAAGCAGAGGAAGGGATGTCTCCCCATTTATTCAAAACTATGCAGAGATTTGCTTGGAATCATTGCAAATCATGGAAACTATTTAGTTATATCCTAAATAGTAAACCTAGGATTGCTGCCATGCTCCTGGGTCAAGTGCAGACCATGGGTCTGTCCCAGTACCATGTAAGGATGAGATGTGAACATGGACCAGCTCCTTCCTGAAGCTTGGTTTTTAAGGGAGGAAATTTAGGACTGGTCTCCTGTTTCCCATTGCATGTGCATGGTGACTGATGGGCACTGAATCAGCTGAACTTGCAAGACATGAACCGAACGTTAGATACTTGCTTTGTTAGGACTGTGTCTGTTTTGTGTCACGTGTAACAAAATTGTCTACCAGGAAAGCATACTGCAAAAACCAGCTACGCTAAGCAAACTCAGCAGGCACCAGAACATCACAACGGACAAATCTGGTGGGGAAGTACCAGGGCTGTGCTTCATCTCACCTGATGTCTGAGCAGTCCTTCAGCATCCCTCACCATTGGGCACATCCAGAACAAGCCTAATTACACCATCCTTTTCTCTACCTACAAAGGAAGTCTAGAAAGCTGGCTTAGATGTAGACACCTACACCACAAATGCCTAAATTTGGACAGACAACTCTTGCCCACGCGTCTGCTTCCTAGAGTTCCAGGATCTGGCTGAAAGACCAGATTTTCCAGCTTTTAGTCTGATTGTCAAGAGACCCACAGCTTTGATTCCAGTAATTTTCAACGCGCCGCTGATCCTTAATTTCTGACCCATAACTTGCATACACGACTGGTGAATTCAACCCTCCAGACAACAGATTTTTCTTGAGTTATCTCGTCTAGGCCTTTTTCAAATAAACCATGGCTTGAAAAATGCACTGTTCTATACAGAAATAATTTGAGGTTTACTCTAAAAAGTGCTCAGCATTAAAGCATCTGCCTCTAAGTCTGCTATAGAGAATGGTCTGTCTTGAAGCTCCTAACCCTACATGTCTGAAATAAAAATCAGGACACAAATTTCACATCATTTTTTTCTTTGGGTATTGTTCTGCCATGACATTGCCACATCTCTCTGATATCCATGACAGACAATGCTATGGACAATTACATTCAGTATTCATGTAGCCTCAAAAGCACTTATTTGAAAGGATACATCCATAAGAGAAATGATATTTCGGCATGAAATGAGACTTAAGTTCTTGAATTTGATGTTCGTTGCTGAAAAAGAACAATAACAACAAAGAAGTCGTTGGGCAAATCTGCCTTTTATAAACTGAAAGTAGAAAATAGGGTTTCCTAAGCAGAGATAGGTGGCACTTGGTCCTCACTGTGGGAGGACCTGTGCACTTGAAGGTGAAGACAACCCTCCCTATAGAGAAGTCACAGTCCAGACAGAGAAGGTATTTCCCAGAGACACGGCAGGAAATGCTGTCCTTGTTTCGTAAATCAGGAGATGAGGTTCAGAGAGCGACAGCTTTCCCATGGTACAAGGGGCCTGTAGCAGGACCATGAACTACATCCTGGTCTTACAACTCCCAGCCCAGTGCCTATCTCTCCATGGCAAAGCCGTAGTGCAGTGGGGAGCTGACATGGATCATGCTGGAGGCAGGGCAGGCTCATGGTTACATCATATGGACCAGATGTTTTCCTGGCTCAGCCCTGGCTGGCTGGAGGACACCAGGCAGGAGTTGTAAGGCAGAATTTTCTATCTGTGAGTGAATTTAATGGCAGATTTTATGACGTTCTTTATAGCCCTTAGAGGTTATCAGTACTTACATTTTTTTAATACAGAATTCAGAACATACTCGAGTTCTTCTGCAGCTATCTCCATGTCCTAAAGTAAAAAAGTGCAGCATCTGTTACTTGAATGTTTCTGTAATCAGACATACCAAAAATCTCAGAAAACACAAACATTACCCATCTGTACTTTATTGCAACTGAGGAAAAGAGAACCATACATAACCAAAAAAGGGCTAAAAACTAAGGGCTGGCAAAATACAGGAGTGCTGCTGTGCATAAGGTTGTCTGAAGGAGATCTCAAGCAGGAACCATTGATGCAGAGAGAAATAAACTGCAGCTGGACACTGAACCAGGCAGGCTCTCTCAGAGCCTGGGTTCTAGCTCTGGTCCTCCTGCTTGCTCATCAGGGACTGCGCCCTTCTCCACCTAGACATAAGGCATGGTGACATCTGGTGCCCAAACAACACACTACAACTATGCATCTCCTAAAATACGTTCATTTTCTTTTCACCTGGCCTCGGTTGGGAGCAGATGCGTCCCCCCTCTTTCTGCATCTTGCTGTGACCCGCAAGGGTTTTCCACTCACCTCTCCTGAAATCTGCTCAAACAGTGCCTGGAACTGCTTTTCTTCTTCAGTTTCTTGTGGGCTTGGGGTTGGGTTTAGAGGCTGCAGCATCAACCACAGAAGTCATTATAAGAACTGTAAAGCATGACATTTCTCCTGCACATAACCCCTCTGTTCCTCAGGGGACCATAGTACATCTTAAAATGAGGGCACATGTGCTGCTAGATGCTAGACCTGAGGCCTCCCAACAATCTAGCTGCCGGAGGGGACTCTCACCCCCTTGTTTCCTTTGCCTGCGAAATGGCGTAGCCAAGAGCACCCATTCTGGAAAACACCTCTCCTCTCACACCACCCCTGTGCAGCTTTGCTTCCCCGGTCCTTGAACAGCCAGAGCCCTCCTGAGCTCTTTCTAGGGGCATCATTCAGGGACCCTTTGCCCTTCTGGAGAACACCAGCCAGAGGTGGCTGCACTTGGGCATGTCACCCAGCGCTATCCTGAGCCTGGGTCCAGTCTACACTGACGGGCAGAGAGGTGCAGTACTGTAGAGTCACTGCTATAGGCGGAGTGACCATGTGAACAGAGAGGAGCTCTTGGGTCAAAAATGTGGAAAAAGAAAGCAACAGCCCAGCACTGGAAGCAAAGAATTGGGCTTTGTTTTCTCTACCCACAGAAGACACAACATGGGTGCTATTTTGTGTACTGACACCAGGGTGGCCCTGGTGATGCTGCTTGGCCACTGACACATTTTTTGACCATATGTGTGTTCCTCACTTCCTTCTGCTTGAGGTTGGATGCAGTCCCTTAATGACACTGGGACAGGTGAACAGATTTACTTTGCTACTGAGCATGGCCCTGAGAACCCAGAAATGGAGACGCACTTGTCAGCTGGTCCCTGGCAGAGAGTTTTCTAAAGAGGGACACATGAGACCTTGGCTTAGCTTGTTTCCATAGGAAGGCACACCACAATTAATGGCTTATTTCAGTGATACACTTAAACAGGAGCTGACTCAGACTCAGCTGCAATTAGTGCTCAGCAGGCAGACCGGGCCTTTCGGAAACAGAAAGAATTTAATCATTTCAGTAGGCACACACATGCATCACACGTTCCCTCCCAAGCCCTGCGGATACTAGTAAGTAAAATATTCACATGCAAAATGAATGTAGGTCTGTGGGCATTTTCTTGCCTCTTATTTTTTCATAATAAATAAAATTGTAAAAGATGTGCACGGCCGTGTGCCTCCCCGGTGCTAAGGGGTGCACTTTTGGCACACTCATGGTGGCTGATAGCCGCCTCTGGCGCTGGCTGATGCTGACTGCCTTGCGGCGGATGCAGAAGCATAACGATTATGATCTTGATTGTTACAGCTCTTTTACCATATTCAGCAGAACAGACAGTTTCAGTCACATAGACAAAGCTGGCAATTGTGTAACATTCCTGGGAAATGAACGTGTTTCAGCCAAAGACAGTAAAAGCAGTGTGTGCCAGCTTCTGCTGAACTATTCTCTTGCTATTTTAACCCTGTAGACTTACCTCAGGGAGATCAATGGCAACGTTTTCATCTAGATCCCTGGAGAAAACAAAACCTTATTCAGTATCTGAAGATGTTCAATGTCCGCTTGAGGTGGAAGCTTGCATATTACATTTTCCAGAGGTGAGTGAGAAAACTGGTTTTTTTACTGAACAGGTTAAGTTTAGATAAAATTCATCAGACAATCAGATTTTTGCATGATTTAAATCTTGGTATAATCCCTTAAAACAGACTTTAAGCGGGACTCAGGGAGGGTACAGCTGTGCATGCTGTCTGTTAAAGGACTAATCTCATTCTATAGTCATTGTGCACATATTTTTTCCTCAATACTCTTTTTTAGTATAAAATTCTCATTTGGACAAATGTTGTGAGGAAACAAATGGGGAACAAACACTGCTGCATTCACAGATGCCCGAACAGTATCAGGCAGCTAACAATTCTTCCTTGTCACGTTTCCAGCAGATTCACCACAACAAGCCCTATTTCCCTACCTCCTGAACTCCTCTCCAAAAAAAAGTGAGGGTTAGCAAAAATGGGAAAATGCAAAAAAAAAACATCAGGAGCTCCAGTGTTCTGCTGTAGGGCTTGGCAGACAGGCTGTCCCCAGCAGCCACCAGCCCCATGCACAAGTGAGTACCAGAGAGCCCAGGGCTTGCTGCTGACTTACTCAGTGATGGCCTTCTTCTCAGAGAAAATCCTCAGGCAGAAATCTGCCTCCTGGTGAGGCTCAAATGTGGTTGGAACAAGAATGTAATCCCCCGGCGGCAGCTTGAATCGGTTAGATACTTCCCTTAAATTAATGTAGGTTTTGCTCCTGGCCTTGGAGGGGTGGTACCTGAAGAAGTCTTTGTCCAAGTGTCCGTCTCTGCCAGGACTCTAGGAGAGGAAACAAAGGCAGCGCTGCACTGTCTGTGGTGTGCTGAGGGCCATCCTTGCCCCTTTCCCAGTCACAGAGTCAAACTCAGTCTGGCACAAGCCTCTCCCCCTGCTGTGACCCCGATTTTCATCCCTTCACCCAGATTCTCACAGCAACCTAGCTCTCTCTTTATGGCAAGGATCTGTTACCGGTGGCCCTTTCCCACCCAGAAGGCAGTCTGAGAGGGGCTTGGCTCATTGCCTTCCTGCTTAAACATTCCCTGACATTAAATATCACCATTCCAGGTGGGGTGTCACAGGGCAGTGACAACAGATTTGCCAACCATAATCTCACCCAGGGACAGGCACCCCTACATGTGATGCACCCCAAGAGGCTCACAAGAAGCCACATCCCCTCTCCGGGGGCCAGGCAGGGCACGACAGAATCATGGGGACAAGGAGTCTGTCCTGGGAACCTGTGGCCCCATAGGGAGTCCTAAATCCTCCTTGGAGAGGGCTGCATCCCAACCACGTCAAAATTCTCTGTGGAGCTTGATGTAACTGAGAAGATTATTTTAAGAACAAGGGCCCTAAAAGTACATGATAACTGGCAGGGGTACAAACCCAGGCAAAGACGCTAATGGTGATAGTGCGGCTACAGCACTCTAAAAGCAATACAATACCTCATAAATGGAGTAGCCGATGGTTAGCTTTTCAGCCCCAAACCTCTTGAGTTTACAGCGGTCCTTTTGCATCAACGCTGCTATGAATGTGCAGCCATCTTGTCCATCGTCTTTCTCTGTCAAATGTAGCTTGATTTGTGGATTTGTCCAAAAAGTCTCTGCCAATGTAAAAAACACCAGAGACTTTCTTGCCTCAGAATAATAATACCACCACTACTACTACCAAAAAAAAAAAAAAAGACAGAAAGGACAATTAAGCTGAGGTTTTGCTCAAATTTAGTTTTTCCATTAGCTGTCATGCTTCTTTCCACTAAGCTCTGCAGAAAATAAGCCAAATCCCAAAGTCCTTCATGGAACTAGGGTGTAGAAAAGATTTTAGGCCTGATATTTTATTAAGTTACCATGGTTTAAAGTTGTCAGATGGGATTTTGTTAAAAGTACATAGCTACAATGATCCCACAGTGCTGGTGCCAGTCTGGAGTAACACAGTTCAGTTCCACGATGTTACTTCAAAGCCGCATAAACATGCTGGCTGAGCTGGATTTTTGTCTCATTTTACACTTACTGCTGCAGTTTTAGTGACTTATCTGGACCTAGGCCTGTTCATGCAAATGTAAATGAGAGGCAAATCAGATCCAATGAACTTGAGAGCAAAGAAAGCAGCTCTTTTACCACAAAATCTCAAGTGGGACCACATGAACATTTGTCCCTTTGGCTGGTTCCTGCTAGCTGAAACTTAGCTGACCTGGCCTGCACCCACAATTCTGGCTATGGGGTAACAGGAAAGGTGGCTGAAGAGCAGTAAAGGCTTCAGGGCAAGCTTCTCATTTTCAAAGCAGTATCTATTTACCTACAAAATTTCTACATCCTCCCGCGGTGGATCCGCGGACCCAGCTCCCCTGGTGGGTGATCACCTCCCACTTGTGGGCAATGCTGTCTTCCAGGGCATCTGGAGTCAGATTGCAGATCTCAACTTTGTCAAAATGTACTTTGAAGTCTTCAAATTTCATCCTGAGCAAAAGACATGGGAAGGAACAGGGTGCGTTCACTCACTGGTATAAAACACAAGCAACCTTATTGTCTGGGTCTGATTCTGACACCTCTTACACCTTTCTTTTCACATTATAACTTTGTTGATTTTATTCAGTTACAGTTGAGTATCAGATGAAAAGCAGAAACACTGGCACAAAACCTGTGGTGGAAAGAGCTATTTCATCAACACCGTCCTGGCTGCACCTATATTGCCAAAGAGCTAACCAAAGGTTGGCGGGCATCTGTGCAATACCTAAGTCTACTTAAAAATCATCCGTGTGTTCCATGTCAGCCACATGACAGGACTACAAAAGACACATGGTGATGGATTAGCCAAGCCACAGTATGATTAGCCTGTCCACGCTTCAGTTGAAGTCACATTTGGGTCTCTGCTAAGGTGCAGAGCTCAAGTTGCTCACCCTTCTTTCTCTTACGGGTGCCTGGGACCTCGCCCCAGCAGAAACATACACCAAACATGAGAGACAAAAAGTGTGTTTGGACTTGAGTGGCAGCTCCTACCTTCCCTTGAAGGTGGTATAAACACTGCTGCATGCTACTGTGTCACGTATATTGCACTACATATATTTCATACCCAAGGTGGACACATATGGCTATGGGAAGGAAGAAGCAAATGCCACAATAAGGATATTTTTGAGCTGCTAGGCTGGGCTGGTTAGAACTAGCCTGCTCAGACGCTGAGAAGCAGATTATCCGTGTGATTTTATCTAGCAAGTCAAAGGGCAAAAAGACAGCAACAGTCCTGCTGGCCAAGGAGCCTGGTGTTCAGGACTGAACAAACAGCCAGGAGTAGGGCTAGCCAGAGCCAGGCACCACTGGGCATGGTGTGCAGCCCTGGGCAAAAGGAACAGGGCAGGGAAGCTAACTCAGAGGCAGCAGCTCACATGATGGCCACTGCAAGGACAGGAGGCCCATATGCTCTAAGCCCGAGGGTAGCCTTAATAGGCTGAACTTCCCTCTGTAAAAGGGGAGAGGTATTAGGTCTTCCTGAGGGCAATTTAGCATCCAGATACGTCCTCTCCTCTGAACCACTATCTGTAAGAACCCCTCTCTCTCCTTGGACCATAGAAATAAGGCAGAGAAATTGATCTCCTTCATAACACAAACTTTGATAACTATCCTTTTCCTCAAGCGGCTGATGCCTCACAACAAAACAGAGTAGCAGGAGAGCAAAAGTTCTCCAAAACCACGTGTTTATCTGTGGCAGTGGCAGATGGGACCCAGCTAGCCCTCAGTGTAGCTCACCAAACACAGCTAGCTCCATTTTTCTGCTGCATAAGAAACAGTTGTCTGTGGTGGTATTAATTTACACATTCTATGGGCCATTTTACAACTTGTTTTTAGTGTGGGAAGAAACAGCAGGGTTTGCTTTCCTGAGCTCTATCCTTTTTCTTGTCAGCTATTGCCATGTATTGGTAGCCCTAGGCACTGCTAATCCTCACTCTGATGCTCAGTACATTAGAGCAGGGGCAGCATAGCAAAATCGGTCTGTAAGTGGCTTGGTTTCCTGGCCACACTCTGCAATTTTGGTCTCTTTTACAAATGTGCTGCAAAGCAGATGACGGAGTTGCACTTCATAGGTCAGATTTGGCTCCTAAGAAGTAAAACACCTGTTCTGACTTCCTTAGGGCTGCCTGGGATTTGTACTAGTGAGGGGAAGCGAGGACTGACCCTCTGAGTTCAGGAGGGAAGTGACTATGGTGAGTGAGAATCTGATTTCTTAGCAAACAGCAGGATGCCACCTTCACATCTAGTAGAAGCATCTAGACAAGACGGATATGAACTGCTAATATGTAGCCAAAATATCTTTGGGGTAGTTAATGAGGTCATCAGGCCCTCAGCATGTTACCATGAAGATGTTCTTCAGTCCTTACAAATACAAAGAATGAAAGGTACAAAAGGTTTTATCAGACCACTTTTCCCACCTTGGCTGCCTTCTTCCACGTAGCCCTCTACAGCTGAGCTGCCTTTTTGTATTGACTGATATTGACACTCTGATGATATGACACTTATCTTGCTTTAAATGTTCCATAGTTTTTGGTCTAATTCCCCTCGCTGCATTACCCTTCCTCCTAGCCTTCATCTTCCACCTAGGATGAAATCTAACACAACACGTGACTAAACAGGTATATTTCTTCTTCCTCCTCTTTCATTTAACTGAAATGAGCCTGTGTAGGAGAAATGACCATCGCTTTGTGTGCAGGAATGGAATAAGCTGGGTCCAAAACCTGCACCACAGTTACAGAAGTTGTTCATGGGAGATAGTAGGTTTCCTGGGTTCCCTTTCACCTTCCAGACACATTAAGAAATGACGTACAAAGAGCTCGCTGTCTGTAAAACTATTAGGTCTAATTTAGTAGACACCAGTTGTGGTCAATAACAAGAGCCCTGCTGCACCTTATGTTCTTTGCTAAGCCCAAGGATAAGGCATATCATGGAGAGTATGCTTGGAACTCTTGAGGACCTAATTAATTTGCTACTCACTATTTCTAGCAGCACGTTTCAAAGCACCTCATAAAGGCTACCCCAGCTTTCCAGGGAGGCAAGCCAAGTCACTACCAGGAGTGGTGAATAGACTGTCTGAAGGTCCTCAGCTGCAGAAGCCGTAATATCGCTCACTTGCCATCTCCTCAGCTAAAGTGCATCAGCAAGACCACCAGCAGGAGCAAACTGAAAGCTGGCAAGAAGCAGCTATGTTCATCTCTTTCCTCATCTAACCATTTAATGTCTTTAGGGATACATCACATTATTGCTCATGCAAAATCTATGTGTGAAGCCTGATGGGGAAACCATTATGGTGTGGTCTAGAGGGGGCAAAGAGTCAAAACAATACTTAGAGAAATACACAGAAGTCAGAAGGCATTAGGAAAAATAGGTCTGATGGGCTGGGTGGAGGTTTAGCTGGTATCAGACTTGCCTGAATGGTTTTGGAAGTATTTCTTATCTTCTGCATATGATTTTTTTCCACTTAAATCCTTCAGTGGAAACTTCAGTCCCAATGGCTTTTGTTTCTGCTCTGAATGGCTGAGATGCTGGATGAGGAAAGCCAATATTTCTCTGGGTATGCTCAACTTCAGTAATTTTTATTGGCCTTCTGAGGACATACTTAACTATCACCTTAACTCTGTTGGACAGATGACTTTTTCATTAATTTCAATGCTCATTTGGCACCTACTTGCATACTTGTACCTCCATTACACAGTCAGCCTTTAAGTTATGCCCTGTATTGAAAGACTTGCTGGAGTAATTTGGGTTCTAGGTAAATTCTTTGCCTCCTTTACATTTACCCCATAAACTCAAGCTGTAGTCATGTCAAAAAAAGATTTAAAAAACCCACAAAAGCTTTTGGAAAAACTGGAAATGCCCTACTATATTTGCAGTGTCAATAGCAAAATAACTCAAACTATCCTATGTAAAAATACTTAAGCAAATGGATTGGCCACTGGACCTACTTCCCTACAGAGCTATCAAAGTTTGGAATAAATCATTTTATGTGACTTATCATCCTGAATTATCTATCTCAAATCACTTTTCAGGCCTAAAGTTGAACCTTGGTTTAACTTGCAGGAAAAACCTGGAATAGCCCCAGTGCCTACCTCTCTAGATTTAACTCTGTGTAAAAGTGATGAGCTTCTGGCCCTAGAAGATGTGACCAGGCACATTCTCACTAGTGCACAGCATGGTTTATATAGGGGGGAATCATGTGCAAGTCAGCCATCTGCTCTGTCTGAGATTGTGTATTTGGCATGAAGAACACTTCACACTTCTGAAGCGATTTCTACCACATTATTTTTCCATTTAATTTCATCTTTTCTTAACATTTTCCACCATTTCACACATATCTTGGTGTTCTTTTACTTCCTGAAACAAGTACTATTGCTTCTTAGGATTCCCTTCTCTTCCAGTGTATGCCTAGCGTCAGCTCTGAAGGTATTTCATAGGTGATGCAGTGCAATACGATGCTCCCTTCCGTAGAGACTGCCTTTGTTCATGGGAAGGATTTGAAGGTGTTACATTCATGGGAGACACACAGGTTTTGAAATATGCTAATGCCATTAACTAATCTGTCTTTTAAAACTCTTCTTTTTTTTTAATTAAAATAGACATGGGCACACATGAAACACCCAGAAAACCAAGTAAGCATTCTACCTGCCCTCTCCTAGGCAGAAACCGAGCATTTCCTCACACAGAGATTTCTTCCTTATTGCTCGTTTTGGTCACTTGAACCTTGATTTCTGCCTCGAGCCACACACTTTAAAAACCTGTGGCTTACCAGAACTCTCCATCATCCAATGCTGCCTGACACAGGCATCTCTGCTCCGATGGGCTGACGGAACGCCACTCCAGAGAGCTGCAAGAAAACAAAACCAAGCTTTACTACGGGTACATGGCAAATAGTTTTCCCTGGCTCAGAACAGAGCTGGACATAGCAGCAGGCTGCTTTTCTTCCAGATGTGTTTTATTTGAGTGGCTCACACAAACATGGATGCATTTAAGAGGTTTCCCTGAACCCTGCTGTTACTCGTGGTCACAGAGATCCAACTAATGTAGTTGGAAGCAGGACCAGGGCAAAGATCCCAAGGCTGCTGCAGCATAGTCCTGCGTGAGTTCTTGCCTGCACTCAGAGCTGGGACTGCTGTCAGGGGTTGGGGTTGGCTATAGTAGGGCTATTGGTAAACCTCAAGATTTTGGTAAGTCACACCCTTCTTAAAATCTGTTTTCCATCTGTAGAACAATCTCCTCTTTTGTGTTTGTCAGTAATTTAGGGCCACATGGTTCTTCAAAACTGAGTCAATGGGAACTGAATAGGCTCCTTCCCCTGTACAGAAAGACTTGCTGGGGTAACGGGGGTCCCAGGTAAAGTTCTTGCCTCCTTTTTATTCTCCCCTTTCATTCCCTTTCATTCAGCCCATTCAACTCCATCTGCAGCAGGTCAAAACCAAACAAAAACTTGCTAAAGGTTTTGGAAAAACTTAAAACACCCTACTACATTTCCAACCTGACATAATAAACAGGGAGTAGCAGGCATCTTGTGTTGAGGCTTTTAATTCCAGCAACCACTGCAAAATTTTAATACAGATTCCTGTATTGATCTGCGAGCCCCTCTGCATCTGGAGTTCCAGAAAACCTCCCAAGTGCAGAATCAGAGCTCTGCATTGCAGAGACAGCCATTTCAATAAATAGCACGAGTTGCCAGATGCCTGTCCTGATCTTAACTGCTCCATTTTTTGAGATTTAATCACTCATTATATATGCCAATTATCCACATTTTTCTTTTTCAAGATAACAAGGGATCAGAACTGATGTGGAAATATTTATTTCTGAGTCATGTTAAGCACAGGGACATTCAAAGGAGTCCTACAGATGACTACACATCTCAGCAATTTTAAAGGGCCAGGCAAGTTATTGTTCCTCTCCTCTACACCTGTGTGAATAAAAAAACACAGCAGAAGAAAGTAAAACAAAAATGAAGCCATGCATGTGTGCAAAAAGTATATTGAAAAGCGTATGTTGGGGGGGATGTAGTGTTGGTTTTTACTATATATTTTTTTTCCCTTTTGTATTATTTGCAATTTTTTTACCTTTGATAGTTAAAACAGACTGGTTTTCAGACCAATCCAGTTGTGGTTTTGGGTCCTTCCACAACTTTGGTGGGTATCACATGGGGAGCGTTTCATTTAACGGTCATATATAACCTGTAAGGTTCCTGCCTATTCCTGACATGTTTAGAAACCCAGAGCAGTAAATGCAACTGGAGACTCAAAAGTTACTTAGAGGAGGTAATACAATTACCAGTTTCCAGCTTCTCTGCCGTAGGACAAAATATGGAATTTGTGTTACAAGTACCAGAGCAACAGGCTTGCAAAAAATAAAAAAAATCACTACAAATGTAGAATTTTTCCAATATCAGGAATGTCTTAAAATTAACTTATCCCGTTTATATTAATGGATGGTTTTTTGCTAATGCTAGATTAGGATAATTGAGCAGGTTTGAAAATACGGAGGGTGACAAGTTAGTATGTCATTAATAGTGTTATCCATGTGCAAACTCTTGATTTAGCTTTCCATGGACCAGCACGGGCAGCTGGCTGGGGTGAAGTGGGTGGGATTTGGCCTGTTCGAGGCCAGCGCACGCACTTGTCACTCCAAGGGCCATTCCATTCGACCTGTCCCCAGGGGTTCCTTATCCTTACAAGCTGCACTTGCTGGCCCCGATAGCTCACCTGTGGAAGAAGGAAATAGAGAAAATACCACATGTCAGTAGGTGATTCTCCAGTGTGCAGAGGCTGGGCAAGGTGGTGTAACAGCTGGACAAAAAGTGCAGACTGCTACAGGAGATGTAGGAGGGAAAGACGGATGGGAATTTGAATAACTCCCTCAGGATAACTTCCCCTGTCACCTAAGGTGAGGGGACACTCCCTTATCTCTTCCCCAGGTCTCTCCTTGCCCCATGCTGCTGAACGTACCTCGTCAATGCCAGTCACGGAGTAAGCATGACCCTTTATAAGGCCAAAGGGGGTTTTGGCTTCTGACTCTGCAGCACTGCTGATCTGAAATATGGGAAAAAAAATGTGAATCTTTCCTTTCAGTGAGATTGCAAGTGGTGCCACCCAGTCCCTTTCAAGCATCGGGGCAGTGGCTAAGCAGTACTATGAACAGGTAACTTGTCTGTCTGCTTGATGCAGGCAGTGATGATGCAGTGGTGCCCTTTGAGGAAAGGAAAGGAGGGGGTTTTGGTTTTTTTTAGCATTGTTCACTCTGAGGGAAAATAAGGTGGTTCCAGACTGAAATAACTGCTCTGCCCCTGTGACTTTGCACCAACATTATCTACATTTCCAAGATCTCAGTCTTAACTCCCATTCAAATATAGTTTGTGTCAGCTAAGGGATGGGAAAAGGTGCTCTCAGACTGAGATCAGGTGTTAATATGTTGTCATTTCTTGTAAAAAGACATTGATGGAGCAATGACAGCAGTGAAGGGTCCCATCAGGCAGCTGAGGATCACACACTCTCTCTAGTGCAATAAATACTTCTAATTAGTCTTTGCAATCAGCAAGGCTTCATCAGCAGAGAAAGGGAAACTCAAATCAGAAAACACCAGTGCCCAAAGTTCACACAGTCTTGAGTAAAAGAGAGCCTGTGGAAAACCCTGCTTTCAGTCAGACAGGCAATGGGTTTGAGACAACAGGTCTCCCTGAGCCTGGCCAAATGTTCCAACAGTAAGGCTCTTGGGCAGAAGGCAAACAAAAAAGCCTCTTTCCATCTCCCCCAGCCTGAGCACTTCCTTTGCCTTTGTTACAAGTGGCCAAAAGGGAAACGAAACATTTTGTGCTTGGTGAGATTTTTCATTTGCTCTGAAACCTTTTCCTCCAGCTGCTCATGCGGGGGGAGAAACCTGGCACACTTATGTTTCCGAACTGCCTTTCCCACTGAGCACAGTCAGCAAGGAACAGCAAAAGGTCTTTCACTCTCACTGTTCAGCAGCTCAGGCATTTTTCACCAGAAAGCCAAGGGCACTTGGACAGCTCCTTTTACCCTGGATCAGACACACTGGCAGAGCAATGTAAGTAACCTGTGCAGGTGCTACCCACCAGCAACCTTTTCTCTGGGAAAACTGGAGGTTTTAGTCTCTGGAAGGATAAACCCGACATATCCTAAGGCCCGGACCCTGTTTACAAACACTGATTCTGAAAAATGTCTTGAGTCCCCTAGGTCCCCACAGGTGTTGTTACAGAATTCAGTGCCGAAAAAATTCTAGTTTTGTAGTCTCCGGAACCAGTAAGCCCTCAAAAAGCTATGGCCAATTTTAATGCTAAGTGACCAAATAAGTCAGGAAAGTTCACACTCATTGAGTGCTTGTACTCATGTCATTGCCTTAAATACAGTGGCTATCACCTGCAGAAAAATGATGAAACATTTTCTTTTCTTTTAAAGAACTGTACTGAGGACTACATTAATATTATATTTCTATCAGTTCATAGGTATTATCTGCAGAGTTATGTGCATATCCATCTACTTGTCATTAATTCAACCAGTCCTTAAAAAGTAGGTGTTTTTAATGCAGAAACCACAAAACTAAACTGAGAAATTCAGACCCCATTTCTTACTTACATTAATAGAGCACCCCACCATGGAGCACCTTTTCAAAGATTTCTCTAGGATTTCATAGAAATTGTCAGGAGCCTTTTTAACCTCATACATTTCTCCTACACCGCCAGTGAAATCTTCCATGGCTTCTATTGAACTGCCTCCTTTCAGAGCCTCATAGCTGCCGTTCAGCCTGGAAAACACACGCTGATCATGAGACGTGCTTTCAAACCTCTGAAGATTCACCCATGTGAGAAAGCTCTCAAGCATGGGTAAAATCGCAGCAATGGCACTGAAGTCAAAAGAAGTATCCCAGAATGTAAATGTAACTAGGATATATGGGAGGAATATCGGGAATCATTCTGCTTTCCTTGTTAATTGTATTTCATTAATTCATTTCTCCATATCCTTAAAGCCTGGGGTTTTTCTTTCTTCAGTGCCAGTTGCCCAGTTGGCAAGGACTGAATATCACTGCATGACAGTGGCTTGTTACCTTCCAAATCGTTTAAAAATACAGAGTTAGCCAGAACTATCAATTGAGGTCTCATCAAAGACACAAATGGCAGGATTCAGGCTTTGATCCAACTGTATTGCTATCAGCCAGGGTTGTATCTAATGATGTGCTGGAAGCTGGACCAGCTCACAAGAGATAGACATAACATCTTTAGACCTGGGCAGCAGCAAATACAAACACTGCCCCCTCCTCCCCCCTCCCCCCAAAAAAAAAATACTGGATAGAAGATGATCACTTGAATTGTGAATAATGTATGTACAAACAGCGTATAATGTATGAGCAGTGTGACTTACTTGGCATAGGCTTTCTCTAGTAAGGCACTCCAAAATTCATTGTGTTCAGCTGAGTGCAGAAAAACCAAGCGCCCTTTGAAGGTGGGTAGTCGGTCGTCAATCACAACATCCAGCCACTCGTTGTGCTGCCAAAACTATTTAGAAAGGATGGGGAATGAGTTTGCTGCCAGCACGTCATTTACCAAGCATTAGGACTGGTGTCTCAGTACTTCTAATTATAAGTTAGCAACAATCACAGACTTGATTAGAAGTCATATGTGAATCATCCATTCCCACCACACCATGCTAGGCTGCACTGAAGGAAGGGTAATCTTAAGAAAAGACTAAGACTAAAAGCATAGAGCTGTGCTGTAGCTCCTTGTCTGGATAAGGTCACTGATGTAGCTACACAAGTGGCCACCACATGATTCAAGACACCTTTAAGACACACACGTATTACAGATCCCAGTTCAGCTCCTTTAAAGCTTTATGTCGTAGGTGGGGCTTGTGTGCCCAGGAAAACGTAAAATTATTTCTAAAGCCATATATCTCTCCACAAAGCAGAAGTGGTTACACACGTGCCTGTGGGAGGCTGACATAGCCCTCTAGGTTGTTTCTCAAAACACAAACAACAGCGTAAACTCAGCAATCCCTGTTTTGTTTTTTTTTTTTAATGACTCTTCAGCAATAACCAGCAAACCCACTGCAAAATAGACCATGACATGTACCGACAGAAATGTGTTCATGCTGTGCCAGATGTTCACCTTACCCGAAAGTGAAATATTCCAGCATAATCTGGCCCAAAATTTTGATCCAGTGGCACCACTCTTGCCAGTGTTTTTTCATTCAGTGTGAGAGAAGCTATGGCCGCCAGTAGCCAGCAATCACCTGTGAATTGAGAAGGGGACAAAAACCCTAACTCTTTTCCCTTCAGAAGGAAAAGAGGTGGAGCAGGGGCCAGAGGAGATGTTGTGGCAATTAGCTGCCACCCGCCTTGAAATCCAAAAGACAGCCCTTGTGTCCCCAGGAACCGTGTCCCTGCCTGGCCAGGGCAGACTGCGCTGCAGTTTGGAGGTACTGATAGACAAAAGGCTCCCTTGGGCTCAGAGTATCCTCATGCGGAAATCCTTCCCTGATCTTGAATCCCACTGCACCAGGATGGTCCCTGGCATGGATGGGAGGGTGCTACCAAAGAGGTGGCTGTGGCTGAGATGAGCATGGGCGGTATCTTCAGCTTCCCTGCACCCACCAGTTCAGGAGGGACAACATCCCTCTGCTGCTCCTCACAGGGTGTAGGAATGAATGCATCCACCCTTGGGGGGAATCACTCACCAAGATCCCCTAGGCAAATGTCAGTTCTTGTGGCTCCTCCAAGGATGAACTTGGGGTCTTTGACAATGTCCTGTGAGAGTGGGAGAGAGACACAGAAATGGTTGAGAATGTGCCAGGAAAATGCCACTGTCACTGTAAGCCCAGACATGCAGCATGGTGTGTGCCGCATGAGCTGTGTTACGCAGTGCAGCCACCACAAAAAAGCTAGCTAGGGAATCCTTGCTAATTACTCACAGTGTGGAGCAATTGAAGAATGAAGTCTTCTTTCTTCATAATTAGTTGGCTGCTAATAAAAAGCTGGCGTTCTTTACTCAGCTGTAGGCAATTGTTAAAATATCATAGCACAACCTGGTTCAGAATCTCGACTTTAGGCTACACCTCTGGTTAATGGGTGTTTTTTGGTTTTTTGTTTTCCTCCAATGGCTGGAAAAACTAAAATTGGCAATTTACCTTTAAATACACTATTAAGCCTCTTATTTACCTGCACATAATACCCGGAACATACAGTGTCTGACAACCATGAGACCATTTTCTCCCCAAATAAGCAAACAATAAAGGTAGACTCCAGCCTTGTTTGTTTTACAGAGTTGATTTTTAGGAGGAGTCAATGCTACCCACCCTTGTGTACTCTGAGGTCAGAGGGACTGGTGCTCACAGTGGCATTACAGCAATTCTCCAGCATTCGTTTGAGTGTTTTAGTTCCATTCCTAGCACCACAGCTGGGTAGAGAAATTACAGGGGTAAACCAGTAAGTGTGGCAGGAATTGCCTCTTCTTCTCACCTTTCCCGTGAACTGTAAATTGTATTTGATTTATTGAACTGAATAGAAAAGGGAGGAGGAGGGTATCTGACATATTACAAGAGGAGTATGCCTGTAGTTAAGCAGTCTGCCCTGGCACGTAATTGCAGATCCCATGGCATGAAGCAGATCCTCTGCCTAAGCGCCAGAAGCTTGCAAAAAAACCCAAAGAAATTAAAGAGGGGGAGGAAAAGAGAACACCACATTCAGCCATTTAACCTCTGCATTTGCCTAGAAGGAAACTGAGCTGCTTTTGGTTCGTATCACTGCGTTGTGTGAGGCCATCGAGGCAGGGTACCAGCAGTTTTGTCCAATTTCCTGCACTTGCAGCTGAAGCATCTGCTGCTGGCTACTGCTGAGCCAGCGCGCTCGCGCCGGTGAACCAGCACCGCTCCTGCGGAGCTCACCCTGCAGAGGCAAGACTCAGGAAAAGGCTGGTTTCCATCTTATTTGTTTGCCTTTGCTGGGGAGAAGGTAGTGGTCAGGTTGTGTCTCAGCCACAGGTGTCCCGGGGAGGAGGCACTGCAGCAGGATGTGACCCCAGTGTGTGGAGCAAAGGGAAATCAAACAGCAGCTCCTCCTTACCTGGTCCGCCTGCTTGTTAAATACACTCGGTCTTGTTGGGACTGGACGTGAACAATGAAAACCACAGCTCATTGCCTTTAGACATAAATGTAACAACAGCTGATAAAGTAGCTGATCTTTAAAAACACACCTTGTTTTAGCATCATTGCTCCTGGGGAACACGATTCTCACGGTGAGAACTGTATTTGGCTGTTACTGAGAAGCTCCATGTGTTAGCAAGGGACGAGAGAAAAACCTTTCCACTGACATGGGTCTGATCATTAGATTCATGGCTTATTGCTAATTACACAGCTCTACAACTGACATATGAAAAAATATTTGCAATCTCCTATGTATAAAGCAAACAAAAATAATTTTAAAAAATCAATAAAAAGGAATTGAAAGGATTTTGCTGGACCTGTACCACGTGCTCTGCTACACAGAAGAAAACCATGCTACAGGTTTTGAGTAGATATTGCAAAACTAATACTAATTGTTAAGGGATTTTCAGACTGGATGGCATAATAATGTGTGTCAGGGCTTTCAGGATGTTACAGGACAAAACCCAGGGCTGGATCTTGCATTCACACACAGCTACAGCAATTCAAAGATTTTCCTGCACGAGGATATTTCCTAGAAGTAGGGATGTGCAGTCCTCAGAGGGAGGAAACAAGGCAACTTGTGACACTCCTGGTGCTACATCAAAGCTGTGTTTCTTCAGACTCAAAAGAAAACAAACTGCGTCTCCTGTGTCTCTGTCTCACATTGGTAGAGGGGGTACATGGAGACATAAAAAAGGCTGAGGCTGAGGCTATTTAGGTGGCCTTATTTCTGTGATTAGACTTCTCTGACTGGTTCCAGTACACAGTACCTGTCGTACCAGCTGCCAGTAGCTGTTCATATTAGGAGAATTTCCTTCTTACTTCCTCCTGTAGACCACAGGCTCCTTTGGCATTCGTAAAACACATTTGTACTTCTTTTTTTGTTGCTGTTTTGTTTTTTTTTTTCCCAGTTTTTCAATTTACATTACTAACTTTTCCAGACACTGGGCTGTTGAATTTATTCCAGCAGTTTAGTTTAGATATAACTTAAGAAGGAAAAAAGGGAAGGAGAGGAGAGGATAAATACAATGAGAAAAGGGTCTTCTGTTTTTGAGATTACTATAAAACATTGATAAGATACAATTTCAAAGGTTTAAGCTGTAATGAAAAGGGATTGCTAAACAAAATCGCTCAATATCTTTCTGAATCTTAGAGCACTTAAGATATATGAGGAAAGCAAGATGTTCATCTGGTGCAGATCCATGTAGCTCACTGATTGCTGTGGGAGATTTACAGATGAAGGCTAGCTGAGGGGCTTGTTCACACTGCATGCAAATGTGTATACATGCAGGTGTAGGCATGTCAAAATGAGAAAGCCTTTCTCTACTCTCATTACTAAAGATTAAGCTCTAAAAAGGTATAAATCTGAAGACTAGCATTATTTGGCCCTGCAATTACCCTCATGTATTCTGCTACATTTCAACTAAGCTACTGTAAAATACTGGTAGGAGAGGCAGTAAAAAGCAGTCACCGTGAAACGCCGTTTGAACACAGGCATCCTACACACAGGCCGTGCTCTTGAGCTCACCCTCTCAGGCACCATTTTCAGCTGAACCGTGGCAACTAACCTGGCACATGCTGCAGGCCTATATTACTCTTGCAAAGTAAAAAGCGTAACCTCGAAATGGTGTTAGAATGCCTCTATTTTGCTGCTGTTCCTGGTGGATAATAGAGATGAAACTGATACAGCTTAAACGCAGAGGAGCCAGAGAAGAGCGTAACTAAACCCCTGTACTTACACATCCTCTCAGTCCCCCCTGAGCTTTATTTCTTGCTGTGCAGCTCACGGGAGTTCACCCTTTTGTATGGTGGGAATTGGAGTGTAAAGGCAGATCTTGTTTCAAGTAACTTACTCATCCTGGAAATGTTTCCAGTTCAGCGTACAAAGACCCTGAGGAAGACTTGTGACAAGTACAACAGACCGACCGCTCCCTGCTGTCCCTAGGTACCATGCACAAGGACACTCAAGCCCTCAGCTCCTCCTGGTCACATTTTACAGCGAAGTTTAACTATTGTGATGCCTCAGATGGAAAAAAAAGACAAACTAGCACCTAGTATCTGGACAAAGGACCATTCTTTCTGATTCAGTGTTTCAGGCACTTGCATTTTTGATGCCCCACAGCACTCCAGAGCCACGGCACCAAAAGCATCCCAGCCCCACAGCCCCATCCTTTGCCTGGGAACAGCTCTACAGCCCACCTGGGTTTTGGGGCACAGGCAGGCAAGGCAGGCAGCAGTGCCTCCAGGGGCTCCACTTACCGTGTGTGTGGATCTCCTGTTTGTTCACGGCTGAAACTTGTCCAGGAGTAAGGGCTTTAATTCTGCTCTGCACTACATTAACTGATACTGAGGCATTTGAACGTCTGTGATTGGGGATTAAGTTAAGCCAAAATTTAAACCCATCTTTAAGCCTATTTTGTTCTTTTTCTCTCTTGGTATCACTATCGCCACAGGAAAGTTTTCTACTAAAGGAGAAGCCTTCAGACTATGAAGAAAAGAGAATAAACATCAGTCATTAGCAATGAAATGAAATGTAGCCACAGATTTTCTGTGCCTATTAGTTACAGAGTTAAGTGGGGAGATGGAACCTGGAGTGATGTTGGATTTGTGATCTGAGAGCATGTGACTAGTGAAGCTTCAGGCTCTTGCTGTGTTATTAATGATTGTTATGCAAGATGCATTAAGAGACACTCATCAAGCCCTTGGCTACTGCTGAATGGCTCAGTAACCATGGCATGTATTCATAATCTCTCACTGTTTCATGATGGAAGAGAGCAAGTAAGAGTCTCTAAAAGTTAAAAAGTTTGATTTTTATAAGTTTAACCTTAATTATGAATTTCCTACATTAACGACACTTGATGTTTACATAGTTAGAATATCATCATGATGGATTTTGCCCTTAGGTTCTTGCACATCCTCTTATTTTCATCTTAACATTGCTTTTGTTTGGCAATAATGCAAGAGAGAAGGCTGATGACAAGTTGTTTACGCATGTACATAAATATATCTGCATAAAGTGTGGCTGTACAACGAGCTAAATCTAAACAAATGGGATAAAGCCTTCCAGCCCTCTCATCCCACAGATCGAGCCCTTTGTGGCTGACATCCCGACCCCACGCCACTGCCCCACTTCACCTCCACATCGCCCTGAACACGCCACGCATTTGGTGCCATCCCAAAGGACAGCAACATCTGATTTTTGGCAGGATGAAAGGAGAGGGAGGCTCACCCTCCTCTGCACAACAACATACTCACCGGGGGCCTCTTCCAGATGAAGGGAATAGGTGGCTTTTCACTGAAGAAGAGAGAGGAGCTGCAGGCAGGGAAGTCGGGGTCCTCAAAGAGGACCCCCCTGTTCAGGCAATCCTCCTTCAGCTCCTTGTAGGCCTTCCCCGAGCTGTGGGTGGCATGTGCGGCCCCAGGCATCGCAGGAGGCCTCGGCTTCGAGTCCCGGTACAGGTAGGGCATGGCTCCCTCCCGCCTGCCAAAGAGAGATCCTAGGAGCCGAGGCTTAGCAGACAGTGGGGGCAGGAGGAGAGGAACAGGAGGAAAAAGAAGAGGGAACAAAAACACCTCTAGTGCCTGATGAAAGACAAGTTGGAGGAAAGCAGTGGGGAAGCTAGTGCTGTCCTGCAGCCCTGCTCCGTTGCAACTTTTTGAACTGCAGTGCGAGGCTGAGCTCCCGACTTCTCCAAATGGCAGCAGAGGTGAACACCCTGAAAGCAAACAGGGAGAGAAAGCGGCCACCCCAGCCACCCCAGCCGCTCAGCCAGGAGCAGGAGTGCCCGGCAGGGAAGGGCGTGCGCAGGGCCTGGTGCCACTCCCCGCCAGGCACTGGCCAGGCAGGGGGTTGCCGCTGGGCCAGGGATGACTTTGAGGGACGCAGCACCCAGCCAGAGCCCTCTGTCATGGGGTGGCAAGGCCTGGGAGGGAAACCAGAGTTTCAGGGCAGGGTGTAATCACTGTTACTCACAGGTGGGAGAGCAGCCCTGCTGTGGCTAGCAGCAGGGCTATCACAGCAGGTGGGTGTTGTCTTCATCGGATGGCACACAGGGCAGAGAAAGCCCAGCCAAAAGGTGGCCGGGGTCTGGACCACTCTGCCAGGGGGGTCTGGCTACAGGGCAAGGGCTGGGTCTGCACAGGAGGGGTGGGGGTAGCTAGTGGGGGTAGCTCAGAGCAGGACGGGTACCAAGAAGCAAGGAAAACCCAGGAAAAGTGCCAGAAAATGTTAGCCTGAGGAGGGATTTTAATAGGCTGTGCGTTGAAGGTGTTCTGCATGCATTGTAATATGAGATTTTAAAAACAAATACATCAGTACTTGCCACAGACTTCTGGGTTTCAAGACTTTGTTCACCTTTTGTTTTGCTTCTCCACTATCCAGCTTTTACCTGCAGCATCGCGTCTCACGCTGGACAGTAAAACACTGTGCTGGTGAGGACACCAATCAATGCACCGTCAGTGCTCTGAAGTAATAACAGCAAGGCTCAGAGCTAGGCGGGCATGGATATTCCTCTCTTCTTGGAAAGGATATTCCTGTCTGCTTTGCCACCCTCTTGGAACAAATTACAGTTCCTGTAATGCAAAACACAGCCCTGAGTACAAACAGCGCTCAGCATCCCTTTGTTTTAATTGGCCCGCTGGTGGACCAGTCGAGCTTGCTGCCAAGAGATGATTTATGGGGAGCAATTAGGTGAAACAGAATTAGTTCCTTTCTGTTCTGCTATTTTTCACAGCAGAGCTGTGAGGAAAGCTTTCTTTTTCAGAACATATATTCCCATGTTTATTCCCCATAATTGCATCTATTGTTGATGTCTGCAGGCTCCCTGCTGAGACCAAGTTCTTTTTGTCCAAATGTATGGATGCTGTCCAAATGTGTGAGAAGAGGCAGGCTTGGTGTTCCAAACATGGCTGTCACTTGACCATACTTCAGGTCTGCAGAACAGAGTCCAGATCATTCTCTTCAGCTTTTTCTACAGCCAGTGTGGAAGATTGGCACCTCTAGAAAGTGACTCACTGTGTACTCATCCTAAGATCCCACTGGAGACGACGATGTCTTTCATTTGCTTGTAGTTGGACCCTCATGGACTAGCTTATTAAATGCATATAGTCAAGTGAGAGAGATCCCAGCCAAGGGGCTAAGGCAGGCACAAGGCATTTAAGTGCCAACACAAGCCCAGGGACACAACATACCTAACATCTCACATTCAGCCACCGGCAAACCCAGGAACTTACTTTATCCACAACACCTGTGTGTGGGCCAAAGCATGTTCTCATATACCAGACTAACATGCTGACTGGGGAAGGAGATGTTCAGTGTCCGAGGCATGCAACCTCTACACCTGCTATGGCCCAAGGAGAGTAACCACATCACTTCGGAATTTCTGCTTTTCAGAGTTCAGTTGCATACTAACATGTGTGATGAGCTCTGTGGGTGCTCGTCCAGCTGCTGGGGAATCCATGCAGTTTCTCTCTTATGTGGATGCTCAGGTGTGTAAAAAGTGATGTTTACACGCTGCAGCCTTTCTCCCGGAGGACAGGGACAGCCTTTCCCACTCCTCAGCCTGCTGCTGCATGTCATGACACTGCAGGAAAACTGCATGTCTCTTGAGATCAGTGCCTTGGTGACAGTGCCCAGGAGAGATGGTGCCTGGGGAGGGCAGGTGGAAAAAAGAGGAATGAGCAGAAAATGCTAATAAAATATCTGTTCTCATTAAAACACACCACTTTCCCAGTCACAAGCTAAGAACCACGGTCTCATCCCTGAAGCTCTCTGGTCTGGAGGGTCAGAAACATACAGACGTATGTATTACTTGTGTACCCGCCCCACCCAAGTGTTCTGCAAAGAGAAGGATTTAAAGCAGTTTTGCTCTTTTACCATGAAATTCCCTTTTGAAAGCAGTGAGAAGGGCATTTCTCCGCTAGGACAACTCTTGTTATTGCTGCCACGTGGTGCTGCCTGTGGTTACCCAGGGACTGCTATAGGTGGGAGGAAGGCGAAACACAGGTATTGTGATACTCCGACATGGACAGACACCGACAACACGGTGCTACTAGCTCAGGAGAGCGGCGGGCAGGATTTGAACGACTGACCTGGAATGGCTTTGCTCCTTCGACGGACTGGTCCAACAAGTAAATGCAGGGTCGATTTTAACACTCCCTGAATGGCAGGAGAACACCGACAGTAGGAGGCTGTGACACCAGGCTGCGTACGTTTTCATTTGGCACGCTGTTACAACAGACATGTCGTGACATTAAAGCAATGCAAGACAGCCCTGAGGAATAAAGTCCTTCCTCCATGATTACACTGTCTCAGAACCAGCAGGTTTCCAGTCCACCACCCTCTGCTAGCAGGGGTGACAGGGTAGGTCTGTCTTTGGTCTGCAAAGCGAGTGCCTGCCAGGGTGTGAAGGTGATGCCGGCTGAGAGAGAGACATGAGGTGAATGCGATTAATTCCCAACAGGTCACCTCTGGAAACTATTAGGCTCCCGCTGCCCGCAGATATTGCTCTACAAGCCAACAACGAGGCAAGATTTCAAGGTGATGGCATAGCAGCATGAGTGATGCACGGGCTGGTAACGTATGCTAGAACAGAACACTGTTTTCTTCCAGGCACTGTCCTTAAATGCCTGTTCCCGAAACACCAGGAGTTTTATCTGTTACCTGCAGCCGTGGCTCCAAAGCACACAGAGAGTGTGAACACCAGCGCAGTCGCAGCTGCTGGCAGGCACTGCCCTCCCCCCTAGACACACTGCTCATCCTACGACATCCACAGAGGGGCCTGGGTGGACATTGCACTGAAGAAGCGGGGGCTCTGGCAAAGGGCAAGCATCCTCTGCCAAGAGCAGGGCTTCAGGCACACTTACTGCTGATAGGAACAGGAGCAGAGTGATTTCTGTCATTTCTTTTTCTATCATCAATGCTATCGGGTTAGACTTCTTGGATGTTCTTGTTTCCATCAAGAAGGCAGAAAGTCTGATTTGGTTCTCTGTGTTTATAACTGCTCTTTTGTTATTGAAGTAGAAGGTGACATAAAGGGAACCCCAAAGGCCTGACGTAGGAAACTATGGTTTCCACTTCTCCTTAACCTCCTTGCTACAGCTCTCACTTTCAGCCCCATTCAGCCACCTGACGTGTGCTTTTCTGAGTCACTCCGATGTAATTCCTTCCCCATTAACATCAGGTGGACCCTGGGCATGCAGGATTTAAATTTGGTTATTCAAATGACAGCAACCTGATTAAGCCTTTCATATCCCTGTTGTCATTAAACCTCATGCCCTTCCATCAGTTTAACGTTGGAGGGTTTATCCATAGCCTTTGACTTCATGGAGCCCAAGTTCTCCAGTGCTTGGTGCCTGCTGGCTAAGCCCTTTCAGTGTCATCTGACCTTCTCTAAGGGACTGTTTTAGGCTAGATGATTCATTTTGTGCTCTTTCTCCAAGGGTTTGAGAGTCATGACTGGTTTTGTCTTGGTCCATTTATAGCTCCTTTATATCTGCAAAGATTTAAGGGTAGACGTTATTATGCGGACTGAGGTACTATCTGTGAAGCTCAGCAGCTCTCTGTCCTTCCTTCCTCCTCTGAATGTGTATGAAGTTATATAAAACATCTTTGTTCTGTCTCTGAGATTAGTCTCATTTCATAGTGCTTGGCGCCCTCTGAGCCTTGCATTGATTTGAATCCAAATGCCACAGTCACAGTCACATGAAACCATGCCTTTTCTTATACCTTCCATTACTTTGGCTCAATGCAGAGCATGGACTTTTGCCCGGTGGCTTGCAGCCTGGCAGGGTTTGCACATGCTCCTGCACACACCTCTGCTAACTGGGGACATGTTATATTGCTCTAACAACAGCTGAGACCAGATGAAATTGAGCCCATCTTGAGGCTGGTTTTTTAGGGGCTTTTCCTTCAGCTTCCAGCAATATGGTAATACAGGCATTCACTGGCGTTTCCAGGGTTTGCTGCAGAGGGGCTGGAGCATCCTTCTCTCCCTCATTTCCAGAGGCAGAAGAGAGGCGGAGGGAGGGGAGGTGAGAGAGGTCATGCAGGGCTTTATGGTTTGTGCAGGGACTGCAAGCCAGGCCTGAGGGCTTGACTGCCCTACAAAATGCTGTGGACAGGCTGGTGAAAAGTGCAACGAGAAGAAGGGTACTGAAAATCAAGGGGAGGGGTTTTAAGAAGTGCCCTTTGAAAAGCCTGTCCTGAGCTGATTAAAGAATAAAAAAATGTATCTTGGAGGGATTGCAGGATATCAACCCTCATTCGCAGGAGGACCCTAAAATGCCAGTGAATGTCCCTCACCGCTTTGCACAGTGCTGAGAAACCAGGGGCCACGGCCTGGCTGCTCCCCCTGTGCTGTGTAGGAGCAAAAGGCCCTTGTCCTACAGGGGCGTCCACCCCACGGGTGGTTTTAGAACTAACCTCTGCTGACACCACCCCGTGATTTGCCATCACTGCCACGCCTGGCGATGAAACACCACCAGGCAGGTTGCAGGGCCGAGGGGAGGCGCGTGCTGACCTGTCACCCTGAGGTGGGGTGACCTCCCGGGGCAGCTCCCCCACCGCAGCCCACCTGGCCCAGGTTACCCTGACGCTTGTGGCACCCCAGGGCTGGGAGGCAGCTCCGCTCTGCCCGTTCCCCTTCTGCCCAGTATCACCCCATGCTCTACCCCGATTTTGTACGCCCAGAAAGAAATAGGAAGCGCATCTTGTGTGCTTTGGTAGGTAATGACAACATTAGCTGTGGTGGCAGCTGAAATATTGCAATTAGACAGAAATCTAAGTGCTTTACTCAAACAAACAGGCACGGCTTTCCGAGCTGTTGTCCCAGGCTTTTCTGAGAGCTAAGCATACACCGCTGAATTAATTAATTGCTTTGGAGGAGGGGCCGTTTTACAAACAAAAGAGGGCTTTTAAGATTAATCTTATGGGGTTAGGCTGTGAAACACCAAGTGGCAGTGTGGGAAAAGAGCCAAGCTGTGGCATGTCTTCAACCCCCTGAGTCAGAGGCAATCTCTATGGCAGCTCAGCTTTTCCTGGGAGAATAGCTGTAAGAGCACCCACTGATTTTTTTTTTTTTTTTGAAGTTGTGGTTTTCAGAGGGTTTCATCAGTGTGCGTTTCAGCGCCCCGATTGGGAGTCAATCTTAATTCTTTTCTCACTACGAACACCCTGGACTGAATTTGCTGCTCCTCAGCTTTATCCCTTAAGCAGTAAGCTAAAATGTTATTTCATGTTTTTACAATTAACACTGAATAGGTGGAAAAATAAGGCAAAGTAAACGTAAAAAGAACCCAAATCTGCAGCAAACATTTAAGCCTTTTTTAAAAAATCAGCCAGTAAAAGCAAAAGAGCAGGAAATTCTGATCTGTGAAAAGACTGATTTTTGCCACTTACTGAAAGCTCAGAAACTTCAATTACAAGCTCTTTTTTTTGTTTTTCCTTGTAAAAAAACACCGCTGGATATAAATTTAGCTCTTCCCTCCTCTTGCTTCAGAACCCTTGGTTTCACAAGGCGCGGTAAGGTAACATTTCCAGATGCTGGCGGGCGCTCGGCAGCACGGCTGGGAGCGGCGATGCAGAGGCGCTCCGCACGGAGGCAGCTTCGGCTCAGGAGAGAGAGATCCACAGCAATCCCTGCGGTTCTGCAGCTGCCTGGATCAGTGCAAACTTCACACCTGTGAATAGTCGCACACGGGCTGGGAAGTCAGCTCCCACTTCCACGTGGAGTGGAAGGAGGTGCTGGGTCTACACCGCAGGCCGGAGGGGAGAGACCCTGCGGGGCTGTAGCAAGCCGGCGGCCTTAACAGAATGCATGGCTCAGTCTGCCCCTCTGCTTTCTGCCTTTCTGTCTTTCTACTGGGAGCTGAAAGCGGGAGCGAGTCCAACGAATTTGCCGTTGTCAGTTGTGCACCCCTCAAATTAAAGTGAGTCTGAAAGGCACGCCCTCGTCCCAGATCACAAAAGGCATCTGTCCTTTTTTATGCCATAGATTATTGGTGCTGGTGGCCCCAGAGAGACGGGGCTTTGCCCCTGTAGCTGGCTGGCTGTGCAGCAGCTGCCTTTCGGTGGCCGCCACTCCAGACAATGGAAGAGTCCTGTAACCGCCACTGCATAAACCATATAGGATTAAAACCACTCCTTGAGTGAGGCAGGAGACCACCATGGATAGTATTCTCGGAGGAGCACGGAATAGCAGCCAAAATAGCGGAGTCCTGCTGCTTGCAACGATTTGACCACCCAGGGCAAGAAGCAGTGGGCAGAAGAATGGGAGGAAGGGTGGGGATGGCTGGGGAAAAGATGAAGGGGAACCTGAGTTTGCATAGGGAATAGGAATATCCCAATTTCCAAACATCTTCCTATGGCTCTGCTTTTAGTTTCACTGTGTAGAAGAAAACACTGTCATGCTTGCTGCCCTGGGGACAATTTGGCTCAGGACCAAAAGGTGCAATTAGAGTTTCAAAATCCCAGTAGTGTCAGCAAGGATTAGCCTCCCAAGGTCTCACTTGGAAGATCCCCAGGGAGTAAATCTTCACTGACCTTGTAATACTGAGAGATGTGGGATGTTTGGTGGTGGAGCCTTTTGAAGCAGAATGTTGTGGCACCTCCCAGACAGCCGTCACCTGTCTGCTTCCCTCACCCGTCTCAGGGAGCAGCTGGAAGACTTTGGTGGCTGACTAGGCTGGGAAGTGTTGGGACAGTGCAAATTCCCTCCATGATACAAAGGCATTCAGCAGTAGAATATCATAAAAAGCATATCACCTGTGATAACAAAGCCGGCTCCAGCTCGTCGAGGAAGGCATCTCACTGTCCATGCTCCTCTGCCTTGCTGCTCTCACCTGAGGATGCAGGTAGAGTGTGATCAAACAGGTAACACACTGGGGTGGGCATCAAGAAACCTGGGTGCTTGTCCTTGAGATGTTACCAACCTGCTGCATGACGGAAGGTGAGTCACGTTCCTGCTTCATGTCCGCTTTGCCTCTCTGGACAGGCTCACTCTGCCCTGGCTGCTTCGGTCTGGGATTGTCTCTCGCTCCTCACAGGCACAGCACCTGCTGCAGGAAAGGACCCAAAATCAATTGTAGATCGCCAGTATAACTGTTACACTGCAAAGTACTTTGAGATCCTCAGGGTAGGAGGTTCCCTTTGTCCACAGACACAGTATGCACACAGTCATGCCTGTGTGTGCACGTGCAGACTGTGCATGGAACGTTCTTAAACCTCTATTAAAAAATGCATCTTCCACTAGAGGACAAAAATAAAACAGGTTACAAAAACTCAAAGAGATTCGTACACTCAGGGCCTGCAAAAAGAAGCCGTAACAAACCAAATAAACTGGAACAACATGTGCTAGTGTTAATATAAGCTCATTTGGGTATTAAGTTGTTAGAGAAGCTCCACAGGTAGGGGATAATCAGCACACAGACCTCTCTCAAGGGAACTGTTCCTTGAGCAGCAGAAAGAGATGTGGAGATGGTGATGCTCCCTCCTCCATCACAGAGGGTTTGTGGCACTGCCGGTGTGGTGGCTGCTGGGGCAGCTGGCACAGCTAGGGCACCCCTCCTCCTGCAAGGAGGAAATGCCATGCCACACGTGCCCTTTTGGGGAGGCCCCAGCTACCTGAGTCAGCTTTCCGGCCACCCACTCACTAGGTGCATTTTGTCATTGTCCAGCTGGCACATCGGGTCCCTCTGCCTCAGCGCAGAGGTGGCACACATGGTCCTTGGGGTTTGTCACAGCCACGTTATCAATTTTTCCATTGCTCCTCACTCTGAGAACCCAAGGCAGGAGCAGGATAATCTCTCTCTTTCATCATCTGTACTTTGAATGCTATTATTGAAGAGCATTTTTGCAATCCTCTTTACACAAAAAAATTGGGCAAGCTTAGTACATCCCCCGTGCTCACCAGCTGCTCTCACAGAAAAGTGGTTCCAGCCAGCAAGGGCAGAGGTCAAGTATACAGAGAAAACATGGGAAAAAAATCACATGCAAACCTATTCCTTATCAAAGGTTTATTAAAACAGTTAAAAAAAAAAAGATGACTTTGCACAGCCTTTCACCACCAGAGATAGTAAAAATAAACAAATTAAACCAGGCCTAAGGCAGCTTGCCACAGTTCTCACAGAACTGGGCGAAAATTGGTTTACTAATGTATAGAAACCTGCCTGACCCGTGGCCAGGGCTGTACCCCTTCTTCCCTACTTATTTACTCTGGAAAAAGGCACTGGGTACTTTGTGTGCGGCTGCAGTGAGAACAGAGCCCAGAGGTGTGGCAGGAGAGAGAAAGACACATTTCAGACCCAAGTGCAGGGACTCTTCCACCGGTTAGCACACGTACCCTGCTTAAGAGAGAAAAACCCTGAAAAGTGGCTAACTCATATTAACTACCCACAGTTTCTGAAAATTGTTCCTATTTTCCAGGGCTTATGTTGACTTTGAAGACATAGCGGTGGGTTCCTAAATCTGTTGTGCACAGGAGCACACCCCAGGAACGCCGGGGCTGAGGGTTGGGTTTGCTGGGCGGGATGTTTCACTGGCATAGCACTACTGAAAGAGTATTTCCCGTCTGTGCTGCAGGGTCAGCCGGTGTCGGCTGGCCTCGGCTCAGACATCTCTATTTCTATCACAAGTCGAAGACAAACCCTTGGAGAGGAGCGCGAGAGCTGTTACATGGATCAAGCTAAAATTCAGACAGCCGGCTGTCAGGGGATTTCCCGTGTTAGTGATCGCGCGTGGGCCATCATTTTCTGCAGCTTCCGATGGCCGTGCCCTCTGTGATTTCATTTAATCTCTTTTTGTACCAGCTAAGACTTTGGGTCTCCGCAGCATCCCATGGCAGTGCCTGCCGCAGCTTATCTATGTGAAAGGGCCCTTCCTTTCATTTACATTTGCTGCCTGATAATTGTACTGGGAATGCACCGATTCTGGCGTCATTACAAAACAATGACTTGGGACTTTCAGTTCACCTTTGTCATATGACGTTTATATACCCCAGACCGGTGGATGCTCTTCCAAACGGAAACACCTCCATCTCCACAGGCACATTATGTCTGAGTTAGCCCTCTATTAATTCATAATCTACGTAGGTCAGACATGCCGACTCAACCTACGAAGAGTCCACGTGTAGGTCTGTGGTCAGAGGCTGTGAGCAGAGTAATTTATTACCTCTCCTACACGCCACCCACCGTAACGTTGCAAGAGACAAGAGCGTCATCACAGGAGTACGTCTGACTCCTCGGAGTTCAGATCTCAGAGCAAAATTTGGGAAGGCTGGAAAACAAACCGAACCAAATGGAATAAAATATTTACTATTGTCTCTGCACAAAGTGCTGAATTTTGTACAGCCTTTCCCAGAACGATCCAGATCAATGAAAACATTTTTTGACAGCGTGGAGATGCAATGTTCTTCAGGGAAAGAATAGCCGCCTGGCTGATCAATCGAAATTCTAGCTTGGGCAGAATCATTTTCCCATTCAAGACTGAATTACTCGCTGCCAGCTGTGGGGGTTAGTGTTGCTCTGCCAGGGTTAACGTTTCCAAAGCCTATTTAATGTTCTTTACGTGAAGTAGCGCTAGCAGCACCACCACTGAGAAATTTTCACAGGGCAGGGGAGCGCTTCCTTGTCAGCGCATCTCAACAGAGATCTCAACAGAGCGAAGGAGATGAGGAGCACGGCTGCGAGGGAACCCATAACCGCAGCATCATTGTTTTTCCACCCTTCTTTGCTCCCTCTCAGCAGCCACTGGGAATAACAAGCAGGAAAAACAGAGGCAGGTTTTGAAGAGAAATGAGGGCAGTGGAGGGAGGGAGGGAGGGCTCCGCTTATGCAAGAGCAGGTATAAAAGAGGGAGCCGAGTGCCCCCCTCGAAATCGGGAGGAGTGGGGCGAAAGGACAGCGGGGACCTCTTCGCTGAAGAGCAAGTTGGAGAGGTCTGTGTTTCTCTGTACCTTTACTGCGGCCATTGCAGGGTGAGATCCGTTAAGAAACGTGCGTGGGCCCAGGGCTTGCTTTGCACAGGGGGCGATTTAAGGAAAAGCGTCGCTTTCCCCTTCTCCAGCTCTTCGTTGCTGGAACGCTTTTCACCCAAGTTCGGCCAGACACAGTTTTTCTGGCACAGCTCTCTTTGGGGAGCCAAATCCTCAGACACCAAGGCCGAAGGGCAGGCTAGAGAATCTTCTTCCCAAAGTCAGAACTCTACCTTTAAGCACACGCTCGTTCCTAAACCCATGGCAACCCAACAGCAAAAAAAGCCGAACAAAACGGTCCGTATGTAGTAATCGAAATAATGCTTGTGCTCGCTCGCTTAAAAATGGCTCAGAAGTAAAACGTAAGACTAACTGTCGTTAAATCCTACCAGGATGAAATGCTTTCCGGGTGTAGCAGTGTATGTTCTTCGCAGTCTGAAAGCTTCTTTAGCAGAAACTGTGAGAAGATAAAAGACAAAGATCTAAGAAGTGTGCTAATGTGCAATGCATCTTAATAGGGGAATATTAATTGAGTGAGCACAAGTGACTGGCAAATTAGGAGGGGGTTGTGTCTGAGGTTTGTAGTGGGGCATGAACAGAAGCTGAAATCAAAGGTTCTCCCTCATTACTGAGGCCAGCTAAATTCCCGGTGGTCTGAAGCAGGAGAAACACTATGGTGAAAGCAGGTGATTGAACGTTTTCTGGTGAAACTTTTTTTCTGGAGAAATCTGGCTATTTTAATTCAATGATTGAGTTGGGGGTGGGGGTGGAACCAAATAAACCAGAGACTCCTGCACTCCTCAAAGACATTGACAACTTTTTGTCAACAGGAACTGAGTGCCTGGACACTAAAAGAGCCCCAAAGGTCAACTTGGCTGAAAATCCTGAGACTTTCAACTAAAAATTGAACTTCCTTTACATGACAGAAACACCAGAGCTGCCGTGCAGCTGCCTCTGGCTCCCCCTCTTCTGCGGGGCAGCATCCCCCGCAGCCAGGGGTTCCTGCCTTGGTGCTGGTGCCCATAGCAAAAGGAGAGCAGCAGGACCTGCCGCATGACTTGGTCATGGACCGCGGGGGTGCTGGAAACAGGAGATACCCAAACAACACCACCCTCCAGGTGCTAGAGCAGCACTTCTGAGTCATGCATAGAGGCATCGTGTTTTAAGGAAAAAAACCCACCATGGCTGTGGGTTATGCAATTTCCCTTTCCAGTGTTTATTGTTGGCAGTAAACACCTAATTCTGGCAGCTGTTGGATATGTTATTAGCATCACTTGTATCTTATTAGCCAAAGTCGGTAATTCTTGTTAACAAGGATACGTTTCAGAGTTTTACAGAACATAAGGTGCCCTTCACTGAAACAGCCTTGGTTTCTGCGTCTTTGCTACTGAGAGTACTAGGCTGGTGTGCTTTGTCCCTGCGTGCAGGCTCTGCGCAGGAGGAGGTAGCCGACTAGCTGTAGCTCACAAGCACGGCGTGGTTTGGCCGCCTGCACACACCGCGGGTGCCTGCTGCCTCTCTGGACCCAAATGGGTGGTGGTGCAGGAGACGCAGGTTTGGGGTTGTGCTGTCACACGTCCCACCTGCACCTCCACCAGCTTCTAGGGAATCAGCTTTCTGTCCAAGCTGAGCCCGACTGTGGGAAGGACTCTCTGGGGAAGAGCAGAAAGAAGGGAGATCGCAGCTCAAAGCCTCGCTCGTTCTCTTCGGCACTTAGCTGAACAAAATGCATTTTTAATGGAGGAACTACTTCTCCCGTTGCCTGGATCCGTGGCTGGGTGCATGCATTTTATAGCTGTCTGGAAATGGTACAAACACTCAGACACTGTTCTGTTGCCAGATGCTTCCTCGACTGAGACGCTCAGGCAGTAAGAGGACAAAACACCTGAAATATTTCAAGCTGTTTGTTCGAGCCTTGTGTGCATGATAGCATGTCATGCGGGCCTCTGCTCAGAACCGCGTTCAGACCTCACTGAGCTAAGTTAATCAGACTGTTTAAACGAAAAGCAGGGCTGCAGAGACCCAAGTTTCTCCTCCCTTTGGTGTTCCCATCATGGCACAGAGGTCGGGCTGGCAGGACTCAGGTGTCTCTGTCTCCACCTTCAGCTCCACCAGCCCCAACCGCCCAGGTGCACTGCAAACATCCCCCTCTCTCTGCTCTCTCCTTGAAGCCAACGTGCAACTGGGCACCACAGTATAAACCTCACCTGACTGTCCCTCTAAAATAAGGGCACGGATGTTAAATTAGCCCTACTCCCATTAGAGCCATAGGATTTTAATTAGTAACTACAACTGGGGCAGTGAATGAGACCCAGTCTAACCCAACTGCATCCTCCCCGGTTTGATTCACTGCTTATTTGCTTAAAGAGGAAGAGGGGGAATGCCAAACTGGAGGACCATTTCAAAAGCAGCAGGAAGATCTCCGAATTCCCCCCGCCCCTGTTGCCAAACAGGACTTGGCAAGCTGAGACTGGCAGGGATGATGTCTCAGTGGTCTGGTTCTAGCAACATAATCCATCCAGTTTGTGGATTATCCATCCTCTCCTTTTCAGCACATTTTGTTTTGAAGAGGAAAATAAGAAACCTTTCATCTTCTGGATAGGTCAAGAGGGAAAGGAAGGGTAAAAATTGAGAGTTTAATCCTTTCACTCTGCAGTAGCATACGTGTCCCTCTCACTGATGGGTACTCAAGCCGCAAGGTAGAGATTTAAGGCAATTTATCAGAGAAGAAAACAACTCTGGTCGAACTGCACAACAAATACAGGTACAAAGAAATCTGCAATTCTTTGGCACAAAACGAGCTGAGTTATTTTCAGCTCCTATAATCGGTTCTTCTGCATAGTAAAACACTTGTGCCTGTTTTAGTAAATGTGTAACTGCAGGCTAGAGTTACATGCAGACATGCTGGGCCCGGTTAAAGGTTGCATCCACCCCTGGAACTTTCTATGCAGCCGGTGTTAAGCTGTGGCCAGGTTTCATCAGGACCTCTCTGGCCTGCGCCAACTTCTCTAGTCCCCCCCGGCCTGTGATGTAAAGTAGCTTTGCGCAACGCCACTGCAGACATGTAGAAAGGGCCCTCCCGTGGAAAGGGCATAAATCCACCGGCAGTCAGGCCACACCGTTCCCAGGGGGAAGAGGTGTCGCCAGGAGCCTGCCAGAGCGGGGACGGCATCGGTGGGACGGCACACACCAGGACAGAGGCAAGTAACCACCCTTGCTGGATTTACTTCGAACGCCAAATTTTCAACCCAAGTTTTGAGATTTTGTGAAAGGCTCTGGGCTGATTTCTTTACGGAAATAAGCCACGCTGGCTTTCCACAGATGGGGCTTAGTCTGAGTGCTCCCTGCGGTGCCTGATGGCACAGCCTGACCAGGCGGCACGGAGTCATCCTCGCTGCTGCGCCAGGAAGGATTAAGAAATGCTTCAAAAGAATTGTATGATGGGGGAGAACAGGGTGGGAAGGGCAGTGCCTCTAATTTGTGGCTTTCTGTTTTCTTGAGCTGTCCCAACCTGGAAAACACAGGGAGTAAGCTAGAAACATACAGTGGCTGGGCTGACGGTGAGCGTGAAGTTGGGAAGACGCTTCCCAAGATAATTATTTCACCGGCCATAGGGAACGAGGAAGCCCTGCAGTGCTGCATGTCACCTGCTGCCAGCCAGCTGGGGAGACAAAGACATGCCAGGGAGCAGAAGGACAGCAGCACTGACTGCGGCTGCCTACACACCAATTCAGAGGATGGGGTGAGGTGGGAGTTAATGGCGAAGCAAAATCCTTGGATGAAGGCACAGGACTGGAGGTCCCACACTACACCCCTCTGGGCAGCAAAACGTTTCAGGCCTAACTTGCAGGCACCCACAAGGAAGATGCTCGGACATCTCGAGGAACCATCACAACAGCAGAAACTGCATTTCAAAACCAAGCAGGGAGATAGGAGCCTACAGTCTGGGAACGTAGATGTGCACGTTAGCAGACATCCGTGCTGAGCAAGGTATGCCCAGCTACCAGGCACCTGCGCATCTCAGGTTTTATATTTGCAAGAGAGTGGTGATACTGCAAAAACCAGAGTGTTACTAGGCACGAAACACTTGGGGAACCCTCAGTAAATATGGTTATACACCGTAAATCAGGCTGGGAAGGTGACGGGTCTTGAACAGCTGGATTTAAACCCAGACACTTCCACCCTGTGTAAATTAGTGTTGGTGGGACAGACATCGCACTGCGCCCTCTCAAAAGGCTCAGGCTACCAGAAATACAATACCTGACAGGCTGGCATGTCTCAAAAACTCTTGGAGAAAGAAGGCAGAGACCAGAGCTTGGTTACTGGCAAGGCTGTTGGCACATTGCCCATCCAATGAGTTCTGCAGAGCTTGGAAAGGGAAAAGAGGGTGAACAGAGCTACAGTAAGCAAGAAGTGACTAGCAGAATAAAAATAGAGCTCTGAATAACAGTGTTTCAGCCAATGATAAGTGTTATAGGTGCATAATTTCTGATACATTTAGATTTCAAACACACAAAGTCATACACTAGAAATCCAGGGAAGGTACAGCAGAGATAACAGTTGTAAGAAAATCAGATATAGAAAAAAAGAAAATTATAAAATATAAAACTCAGTGTTTGCACACATACATACGTACATGTGTGCGTATGCGTGCCCGTGACTTCCTCATTTCCAATATGCACCAGATCCTTTGTGCCAAAGCACCAGTGACGTTCATACCCAGTAAACGTCTCTCCTCCTCATCAGGAAAGACAAGAGCAGCAGGTGGACTTTCACCACAGGAGAAGGTAGCCTGTACGGTTGGGTAAAGCTCAGCTTACAGCTTCTGACTCTGTATTCAGATAAAGAAGGTGTTACGAAAATGGTTTCAGCGTTAGCACATTTGCCTAGAATGTGTGTTCGCCTAGAAGCTAGAACGAATGTTTGCACTGAGCTACGAAAACACGAAATGCTCTGCTCGTGCCAACTGTTACGCTGAGTGGATACACAAAGCAGGATCAATCAGGGTTTGGACCTTAAGAGACCTGGTTTCCAAACCCACTTCCTGCGTGGCAGCAGGCAGATCCCTCAGCCCGCCGGCGCGTCGGCAAGATGTAGCGTGGCAGTTGGCGGGGGTAGCTCTGACAGAGTCCCAGGACCAACACACTTGCATCATAACAATGTCCTGCCAGAACTGGCATGCTCTGTTTTGTGAGCCTAACTCGTCAACATGCACAACAGTATCGTTCCTCGTGCTGAGTTGCTAGGGTACTGCAACGGGTGACGGACTCAAATCTGTGCTTAGAATTTTTCCCCACCTGCCACCATCGAAACTGGTGGCCGTCACGGCCTGGGCTTTTCAGGGGCAGAGTCAGACCAGCCAGCACTAAATACTGAAACTCCTTCCCTGTAGCTCCAACGCAGCAGTAGCACCTCACCCTGCGAGTAAGAGAAACTCTATTTACAAGGGGCTGATCAGGCTTCTTCCCTCCCCACTTTTTCTTTCAGCAGACACCGTGGAAACCATTTTCCGACATGAACCTGGCCGCAGGCCTTCTGTGTTCGTTGGCATGCCTCACCGCAGTGACCTGCGACCGGGTCTACGTCCACCCTTTCAATTTGTTTTCTTTCAACAAGAGTACCTGTGAGGAGCTGGAAAGCCTGGTCCAGGAGGGGAAGAAAACCTTTGTTCCCACCTCGATCGAGTCTCAAACCACACCTGCCTATGAAGAGGACCCGAGCGACAAGGACAAGTCAGAAGCCCCGAGCCTGAGCGGCCAGGGGAGGCAGAAGCTGAGCTACCTGAAGGACTTTGTGTACGTCCTGGGCATGCGGTTTTACAGAAAGCTGCGGGACGTGCGGCAGGGCCAGAACACGCTCCTGTCCCCAACCAGCCTGTACGGCTCCCTGGTGTCTTTCTACCTGGGTGCCTCAAATCAGACGGCGGCCGATTTGCAGGGCTTGCTGGGTTTTGTTCCCCCCTCTGGAGACCCTGACTGTACCTCCAGGGTGGACGGACACAAAGTCCTTTCCAGCCTGAGGACAATCGAAAGCCTCATCAAGGGCAATGACCAGGAGCTGCTCTTTTCCAAGACTCTGTGCCTGTTCTCTGCCCCCGGCGTCCCTCTATCCCAGCTGTTCGTGCAGGATTTGCTCCCCTCTGCTGATGCTTTCTACGCCCGAGCTGTTGACTTCACAAACCCAAGCGAGGCAGCAAAGCAAATAAACGCCTTCGTGGAGGCCAAGAGCGAGGGCCAAAGCAAGTGCTTACTGACAGACATCGATCCCTCCGCCGACCTGCTGTTTGCAGTGGACGTCCGCCTGGCAGGTACGAGGCAGCACTGCTGGTTTTGGGGGCAGGCCGGGGGAAGGACGGGCAGCGGCTCTGCTGCCGGGAAGGAAGCGAGGTCCTTCCTGGCAAGAGGGAAAGGCTCAGGTGTGAGGCTGGGCTGCTGCGCCACGTGCGGTGCGCTGGTTCCCACTGCTGGGCTGGGGATCCTGCCGGCACTCTGCCGCGAGCCAGCAAGGGCAACAGGGAGTAGGTGGAGGGAGATGGCCTCCCAGAAATTTTCCTTGTTCAAGAAGCTACGAATGAGGCAGGGTGAGGGGAAGGTGAATAAGAGAGGGTCACACAGCGTTTCTGACTGGAAAGGAACCAAAAGGGTCCTCCATCAAAAGCGATCAGGTTTAAAGCAAGCCCAATAAATACCTTTCTGTAGAACCTGTTATTTCCACAGGGCAACTGGGGGTAACAGGTGGGAGGTACAGATTCAAGAAAGGCTAAAAAATTTATAATGGACATGATTCCTCTAGTAGCTATTAAACATGGAAGTCTAGAGACTACTTCTGGCTCAGGAAGCAACCAAACAAGCTACCAGTTACGGAAGCAGGGAGCATAAACAAAACTAGAAGTAAGGCAATCCCATAATTACCTAGGCTCGTTCCATGCTGCTGTCCCAGAAATCCCCCTCTATCACAACTGAGCCTCCTCTTCTGAGCGTAGCTGCTTTTTAACATCCTTGTGACTGAATGCAATGCCAGGGGTCGCCTGCTCTCGGAGAGCTTGCCTGCCAGCGGCCGCGTGTCAGAAAGCTTGCAGTAAGCCGTAAGTGTCTAAGCGGGCCTCCGCTGCTGAAAGTGGAGCTCCAGTGCCCATGAAATGCTTTCGTGCCTTCATCTTCCCACCCGTAAACTGGATATCAGGCTTTCTTTGCCGTTCAAGGGCGCTGTCATTAACTGATTGCAACTCCTCAGGGAGCTGTGAGCATCAGCTTTCTCTTCAGTGTAAGGTCTAGCATAGAGATGATAGTGCGAAAATAATTCTTGCGTACAGACTTGGTCATGGGCACAAGAGCAGAGTTTTCCTTTAGCAGAACAATTTTTTCCTCTTAATCTGTATTGGAAACTTGTAATTTCATTATCTTAGTAACACATGCTCAAGAGTCTGAGTCACAGGATCAGTTCTACGACATCTTCTCTCTCAGTAGGGTGCACTTGAGATGCTGTCGTCTCCACACATGGGATGGAGAAAATTAGCTCAAGAACAAAGGAATTAGATAGGCAACTCTCTTCTAACAAACACAGGAGATGACTTCAGCATTTGCTTTACTGGAGGTTGCAGAGGGGCAACCATGACCAACAATGCTGTCACGATCCATGTCTGTCCCTGTACCGCAGAAAGGAGAAAGGAAAAAGTACATTTTTTGGGTCTGAAACGCATTATATGTGCTCCTGAGATGCTACCAACAGTCATAGGATTGATAAAATTACAGATATCCATACAAAACAACAGCTAAACGTGCCAGTGGTCTCAACCGTTGTTCGCTCGCACAGAGTTTTCACATTTGTAGACTTGCTGCTGAGCAGGGACTGCGATTTCGGGTCCAATGCAGAACATCAGGTGCAAATTTTACTGACTGGCGCTTTTCTTTTTTTTAAGTTGCAAAGTAATTACAAACAAGTGAATGAAAACGGCATCGTGAGACTGCACAGTCTGAAGTGCCCTTGCCTTATTCCCTTTAAACTCTTTTGAACATACAACCCTCAACAATTTCAGTTTTAACTAGAAATTTGGTAGGATGCTTTTTACTGTTTTTTGAGGGGTTTTAAGTAAAAAGTTACAGCTTTCCTCAGAAAGTCACCCTCTCACCAAGCTTGTCAGGCTGGCATAAAGCCTGCAGTGGAGAACATTGATATCACCACCTGAAGCAGAGCGGCCCCGCGTTTCTTTGCTGCGCTCCCAAGTCAGCGCTGCAGGGTGCTCTTTACTCTCCCAGGCTACATCTTTGCTCTGCGATTGACAGCCTTGTTCACTTCCGTTATCTTCCCTATATTGTAGACACAGGTCTCCTCCCTGCCCTGATGTGGTTGCCGAAACGTTGCCCAGTCCCACAGCTTCTGTGATACACGAGATCTCGCTGTAAGAAACCATTTATCCCAATGTGTCAGCCATCACCTTCTGTATAAGGGAAGTTCATCTTCTTCCGTTTTCCTCATTTCGCATTCCAGGTGCCTGAGGCAAAAAGCAGGGTTTCTTTCGTAAATACATCTTTCCCACATCCTAAAACAACGCTGTAAGAAACAAATAGTCACATGAGGACTACTAACACCTTTTAGAGCGCTTTCAGGGGAATGCACACCTGGTTACACGCTCGAGGGCCCAGATGTCCAGACCCTCACCTAGCAGAAGGCTACAGGGAGCCGTTTCAAACACGGGGGTGCTGATTTGCCGCGGTTCACGACTGGCACAACATTAATGGACTTGGTCCCAAAGTCAATAGCAGAGCTTTGAAATTTCACAATCTTTTCCAAGACTATTTAAAACCAATTACTATCCCACCTCGATACATTTAGCTGTCTGCTCAACTCTTTTCCTTTTATTTAACTCTGTTACAGTTTTGACTTTTGCTATCCTGCGAGAACAAATTCTGCAGGTTATACAGACCCCACGGAAGTGGCTCCTTTCTGCTTGCATCCTTCACTCTTATTAAGAAAAAAGGTGAACAACTCTACTTCCTCATTCTTTGTTTTACTTACACCTCTCGTATCTCCTACCTGCTGCTGCTTTTTGGCAAAGTTACGGTAGATGAAAGTGCCTCAGTGCTCTTCTCATGCAATGTCATTTAAGAGGCAAGCATTTCTACGCAAAACCACTTACTACATATTAAATATGCTAGGGTCCAGCATTTTTCTGGATTTATTGGAGAGCAGACTCACTAATAGTACAGCTCCTACTTTCTACTAATATTAATTGCTTCAACACAAAGAGGTCCTTCCTCTACTGCATCATACACATCCGTTTTCCTAATTCCCTGATTCCACCAAATAGATGGGAGATTTCTGACCTGAGCCCTTCTCGCTGCTGGCGGTAGTTTCTTTAATGTCAGCAGGATTATCTGCCCAGCTGGGCGGCAGCAGCACCGACCTATGGCAGTGAGCAGGTAACGTGTTGAAAGGCAAAGCTGCACGGAAGCAGCGGGAGGCGAGAGCGAGGCTTCCCAAACTTGTGAACTGGGTAAGAAACCTATACTAAGGTTTAGCAAGTGTGCAATATGTCCTTTCTAACCTCCTTGGCTCAGTCAACACTGGTGCTATACTTACATTCCCCATTACTTTGGTTCATGAGATGGCCATGGGCAAGACCTCGGCCAGAGCAGAAACGCAGGAGCTTTGGCCACAGAGCGGATGGGTGGTCGCGGTCCCTGTGCCGTGAGCCCATACCAGCCTCTGCCTGGTGCTACCAGAAGGCATCGAAAGGCAGGACATGTATGTTTACAGTAGCTAAACGTGATTTTATACAGAGAGCCCTTGTCAAATGCAGAGTGCGTTGTTTTTAAACAAACATACATACCAGCTAAGGGGCAGAGAGGGGAGGAGTGAAGAAAGAAGAATCAATTTCTTCATCTCAATATGTTTTTCAGTGAATGTTAAGCAAGCCTCACGGCTCAAAGAGCCCCAAGAGTTCTGGGTGGATTCGAACACAAAGGTCTTGGTCCCCATGCTGTCAGTCACGGGGACACTGAAGTACAAAACTGATGCCAGCGGGACTTTTTCTGTGGTGGAAGTCCCTATCAGCAAGACGGTGCTGCTGGTGCTGCTACAGCCCACCAACGGCAGCGACCTGGAGCACGTGGAGTCTGAGCTGTCGCTGCAGTCCTCATCCTGGCTTCAGCAGATGTCCCCAAGGTAAGGCTGGGGCACGCGTGCCACCCCGTAGGGACGAAGGGGGCAGGGTGCTCCCCGCAGGCCTGCCTGCCGACCGGCACCGGACCCTGCCAGGGAGGGTTGAACACCGAACACCAAGACCTGAAAACCCAGGGAGCCTCACTCCGCGGGAGCTTGACTTCAGCGGGATCGGCTTTTTATCTGGGGGTATTTCAAGGAAACAACCAAGTGCATTTCCATAGCTGACAACACAGGACCCATGAAGAGGGGTGATCTGGGGTTTAACAGCTTACCTGGGGAGGTTTAGGATGACTTCCCCCTTGGGAACAGTAACATGATGCCCATCGGCTCTTGGTAGCCATCTGTCCCCACATACCAAGCATTTCTTGCCACAGTTTCCACATCCCCATTCCCCAATACTTCCCAAATGCCATGCTTCCATTCTGCAGAGCACACACCCACTTGTCTCTTTTTTTTTTCTCCAGAGAAATTAAATTAACCCTGCCAGAGTTAATAATAGAAGGCAGCTCCGATCTACAGGAACTTCTTGCAGATATGAAACTGCCGGCACTGCTGGGGAAGGGGGCAGATCTCAGCAAAATAAGCGACGCCAATCTAACAGTTGGAAAGGTACAGTATGCATCACCGGCACTCAAAAAAATCTGCCTCCTGCTCAGTTTCAGCCTCTTGAACTGTGTAAATTTACCTAGAACAAACCAGTCAGAGCCACGTGGGACACATGCCAGCCGGGGACTTGCCAGATGACTGAACGATGGTGA